>NC_051154.1:156146297-156156297 GCF_013339745.2 Dermacentor silvarum
GTCAGTCTTCTGTGAAGTTGACTAATTTGGTCTCTAGAATTACAGGCAGCGAAGTCTACGTCAAGGAATTAAGTCCGAGGTGGATTATAAAGGCACATTAAGCCGACAGTTCGGCGAGTTTACAAAGTTAAGCTCCTCAGTCCGCCAACGGCAATACGTCGCGAAGAAATAACCTAGATAAAACTTTTCTAGCTTTTTTTTCTGACTAAGAACCGATTTTAGTGCATCGAACACTGACCACGATAATCTCTACGTCGGCAGCGCCACTGCCTGCGGCGTTTCGATGGCCCCTAAATCTGAGCATGACTGTGTAAACTAAATCTTTTCGTTTTAGGGAAATCGCATTTGCACCCGCCTGCAGCAGTGCCTCAAAGGCATGAGAGAAACTTGACGGTCGGAATTGTGAATTCGCTTAAGTCACGAGAAGAACACGTAAACGAAATTTCCATAATTATAAACTTAACAAGCAGGGTACTTAAGATGTAGAGAATAATTAGTACGAAGAATAAAGCAAACATAAGAATGATAAATTTTTGTCAATGTTGCCTAAATGCACATTTACGGAATCACTGCTGCTTAGCCCTCTGCGTGCGTGTGGGTGAAACTCCATTTGTTTAAACACTTGCAACTTTCTTTCCCAACTGCGTTTTGAAAAGGAGCACGGACAATGACACATCACAAAGTAAAGAAGAAAGCACATCATGACAATAAAAGAAAAAAAAGTCCGAAAACGCGAAATTCGAACAATAATACCAGAAGAGAATGACTTTAGGCAATAATATTGTTACGGAGAGTTGTGACGAAATGGCTTTATTTGCAGGAGATGGATGATGGTGACCGCGCAATTCGACGTACAAGCACTTCGTTTTCCTCTTCTTCCCAACTGCTTCTTGTATGTTCGTTACATTCCTCCACAAGCAGATGAAGCCCGTAGGGCGAGTTAGGAGGCATCACTAGGGTAAAAACATTTCAGGCGAGCCACATGATTCACCTGCGTTCTGCTTGATCGCCGGCCATTGCCTAGGAGGCGACCTATTACATAACAAAGCTCACTCAAACGGTCCAGGACAACGTATGCGCTGGAATAGTGGGACAGGAACTTTTGACACATGACCCGCTTGCGTTGTGGTGTCCAAAGAAGCAACAAGTCGCCTTTGGCGAACGAAACTAGCCCGTGACGCTCGTCGTAATGGTTCCTTTGAACGGTGTTGCGAGGCCAAAGTACGAAGACGGGCTATTCGGTGGGCTTCTTCAGCGAGGCACACAGTCTTTGATACAGAATCGTCGTCGTGCAGAATAAAGTTTAAGAAAGTATCGAGAGGGCTTCGCGGTAACCTTGCATAGAGGAGATAAAATGGGCTGTAGTTCGTGGTTTCATGTTTCGCCATGTTGTATGCGTAAGTTATGAAGGGCAGCACGTCGTCCCAGTTCTTATGATTGGAGGAAACGTACATCGCAAGCATGTTGGTCAGTGTTCGGATCGTCCTTTCAACAAGGCCATTGGTCTGTGATTGATACGGCGTGGAGTGACGAAACTCAGAAGTGCACAGACGAAGTAGCTCCTCAACGGCGCCGCAGTGACGACGGTCACTGATGATAACACGCGGCGGGCCATGACGAAGGACAACGGAACGCAGCAGGCAGAGTGCCACAAAGGCAGCGGTGGAAGAGGGTATGGCGGCAGTTTCTGCGTACCGTGTGAGATGGTCCACGCAAACGATTATCCAACGGTTCTTGTTGTTAGATAACGGGAATGGAGCCATAAGTTAAATGCCTACTTGCTCGAAAGGTGTACTGGGCGGTGTCAATGGCCGCAGGGGACCTGGTGCAGCAGCGGTTGGTCGCTTGTGACGTTGACACGTTTCAGAACTAGCGACATAGTGTTTGGTTTTCTGGTACATGTTGGGCCAGTAAAATCGCTCTTGCGTGTGGTGTAGCCTTCGCACGAAACCGAAATGACCAGATGTCGCATCGTCATGCATGGCGCGTAAGACGTCGGAGGGGAGACTCGAGAACAACTAGAAGAAAACGTGCTCTATTCCCGGAGTAATTGTTCTTATAGAGCAACTCATCACGAATGGTGAAGCGACCGCTGCCTTGACAAGTACGAGCGGCTACAAACAGCGGATCCAAGTTGAGATCACTGCATTGCTCTCTCTGAAAGTCTGCCACGTCGGGGAACGTACGAGTAATGGCAACGAGGCAGTCATAAAAATTCTCAGCTTCGCAGTCGGAAGTCGCAAGAGGAATGGGAGAAAGGCAGTCTGCGTCGGCATGACGACGTCCGCTCTTGTATGACACCACGAAGTCGTATTCCTGAAGGCGCAGCGCCGAGCGCGCGAGTCTAGCTGAGGGATCACGCAAACAGCCAGCTTAAAGAGTGATGATCGGTGACTACCTTAAATTGTCTTCCGTAAAGATAACATCGAAATTTCTGCACTGCGAAAACAGCTGCCAAGCATTCCTGCACCGTAACCGTATAATTGCGCTTCGACTTGCTCAGACAACGGCTGGCATATGCGACGACATTTTCGGCGTTGTTGTGACGTTGTACAAGTACCCCTCCTATTCCAATTCCACTAGCATCGGTGTGAACGTCAGTCGGGCAAGATGGGTCGAAGTGACGCAAGAGGGGTGCTAACGTTAGTATAAACTTCAGTTGCGAGAATGATGCGTCACACTCCGATGTCCATGTGAAGGCTGCATCCTGTCGCAGAATACATGTCAACGAGTGAACAATATCGGCAAATCGGGGTACAAAACGACGAAAATAGGAACATAGACCAATGAAGGAGTGAAGTTCTCATGCTGTCTGTGGTGGTTTGAAGAAGCTGACTTCTTCAATCTTACGAGGATCGGGTCTGACGCCATCCTTGTCGACTAGATGCCCCAGAACCAATGCTTGACGCTCGAAAAACCGACACTTTTTTGAGTTTGAAACTAGTCCAGCTTTTTCGATGCTACTAAGAACAAGGCTCAGGCGGGCGTTATGTTCTTCCAACGTGCAGCCGAAGATTACAACATCATCCAAGTAACACACGCATATCTCCCACTTTAGGCCACGTAATATCGTATCCATGAATCTTTCAAAGTTGGCGGGAGCATTACAGAAGCCAAAAGGCATAACATTTAATTCGAATAAGCCATCTGGGGTCACGAAGGCGGTATTTTCCTTCCTTTAGGTTCCATAGGTATTTGCCAATATCTCGATCGTAGATCAAGCGTCGAAAAATAAGAAGTAGCGTGTAAGCAATCGATGACGTGGTCGATTCGCGGTAGTGGGTAGACATCCTTCTTCGTCAAACCGTTTAGGCGTCTGTAATCTACGCAGAATCATCCGGAGCCATGTTTTTTTCCGGACGGGGATTACTGGAGCTGCCCATCGGCTGAACAACTCTTGAACGACACCTTTGTTCATGATTTCCTTGACTTGTTCTGCTATAACCTTACGCTCGGAGGATGACACGTGGTAGGGCTTCTGGCGAATGGGGTGTGCTGAGCTGGTATCTATTTTGGGGCGAGCTCGTGATGATGGTAAATCAAGTGGCGCATCTCCGTGAGTAAAGTTGAATGCAGCAACATGTCGGGATAGGACTTGTCCCAGTGCTTGACGCTCAGATGTGCAGAGAGCCTTGCTGATCTTACCAAGAATCAGCTCTAAGAAGGGCGATAATCGCAAGGAGAGTAAGCAGGAGCGGGCTCTGCTGTCAGTACCGCTATTGAGCTACATGAATCTTCACTGAAAAGGGCAATTTTCATGCCTCGAGGAAGGACAACGGGCGTGGCGGAACAATTTCAGCACCAACAACGTTGCGAATCCTCTCGTCATGCACACGACAGAACAAGGCACGAGTATACATTTTTTAGCACAGTTGATGCTGAGGGGCCTAATGACCAGCTCAACGCAAGCAGCATCAACAGTAGTCGCACAAACACGAACGGTTGTTAGGCACCATGAGGGGGCAAGTACTTCATCAAGCACACTGAGTGTGTCCCTTTCTTTGCTATACGAGTTTTGTTCAGAAAGCGCGGGTAAAAGCACCTCGTTCACATGTATTTCACCATTTCGACAGTCCACAGAAGCGCCGCAGTGTTGAAGAAAATCTATGCCGAGAATTACATCGTGCAAACAGTGGGCAAGGACTAAAAACTCCGACACAAACACTTTCCCAGCCAACGTAACACTTAGAGCGCAAACACCCAGGGGGTGGAGCCACTCGCCGCCCCCTCCACGAAAGGTAACGGCATCGACCCATGAAAACATAACTTTGTGGCCTAGGCGGTTCTTGAAAGCGAGGCTCATGACAGACACATTCGCACCAGTATCAACTAAAGTATTGGTCGGCAATCCGTTCACTAGCACATCCACTTTGTTTTTGATCATTACAGCAGGCAGAGGTATTTCGTCCAAAGACCGTCCGATTTACCTCCATCGGCCGCGCATGCTAGTTTCCCGGTGGGGGCGAAGATGCACGGCGCCAAGGGAACGGAGAACGACGAGGGTGGTTAATTGGTGGTGTCAGGCTGCGGTCAGACACTGGCGAATCGCTGCGTCTGATCTCGCGCGAGAAAAGGTCCGTGGGAAGTGAACTGGTCCATGGGTCATGTGATGTACGGGTTTCAAATGGCCAGAACATCGGCGGTGTCCTTCGTGACTGGCGGCGTTGGCGACAGTAACGAGCTATGTGTCCCGTGGAACCACAGCTGTAGCACACGGGAGGGTCACGGTTCACTGTATACTCCTCAAAACCAATGCTAGTTCTTTGTGGGCGGTAAGTGAATTGGTTCTTATTGGGGTAACTCGCCTCCGGTGTTCGCTGGGATCAGTTGTATCGGTCGTAATTTGGGTCCTGGTAGTAGGGTCGACGTTGCTCTGGTCGCGTCCCGGCATCCTAAGTCACCTGGCCTTGGGGATAATAACGTGGCTCTGCCCATCGTGATCAATCGTCAGAGAGAGAGCCTCTTTCGTAGACAAGTGGTGGCTGTCGAGGCGGGAGTCCATAATCTGCTGGATACTTGGAGAAGGATGAAACGGTTTTTGAACAGCTGGTGCCGAGCATGACTGATAAGTATCGCGGTGAGTCACTTGTGAGTGCAGGCTGAGCTCTCCGCGAACTATTTGACGAATCATTGAAGCAAGATCGAGCGACTGGTCATTATCTATGCTTGCAACGGTCGTAACTTTGGCTAACCTGCCAAACTTCGGCGTAACGCGCCTCGTCTTAAGCTGCTCGAACGTGCGGCAGTGCCGGATGACTTCGGCGACGGAGCCCAGGTTGTCTTTAACGATCAGAAAGCTATAAATATCTTCGGCGATTCCTTTGAGGATGTGCCTGACTTTGTCTTCCTCGGACATGCCATAGTCCACCATACTGCAGAGTTTTAGCACTTCCTCAATGTAGGTCATGCATGTTTTACCCGGAACTTGCGCGCGTTGTGAAAGCGTCTGCTCTGCCCTTTTCTTTTTTGTCACGGAGTCACCGAAGCGTTCTTTGATTTTCGAAAGAAATCTTTCCCATGCTGTTAATGTCTCCTCGTTATTATCAAACCACACCAACGCGGTATCCGTAAGAAAGAACACAACGTTGGAAAGCTGAGAAGCGCTATTCCACTTGTTGTAGGCGCTCATCCGTTTGTAATGGATGAGCCATTCTTCGACGTCCTCGCCCGGTTTTCCGGCAAAGGGACGTGCATCTCGTAGCTGGTGGACAGAACTGGCAGAGGCTGGGACCGGCCGTTGCTCTTTCGCTTCGCGGGACATCTCCAACTCCGCTGGGTTCGGTGGAAGTCCAGCAAGGCCGCAGCTTCGACGAAGAACTTGCGGTCTAGCCTCCGTCTTCGGGTGTCGATTACCTAGCACCTCCACCACAACTGTTACGTAGTGTTGTGAAGAAATGGCTTTATTCACAGGAGATGGATGATGGTGACCGCGCAATCCGGCCTACAAGCACTTCGTTTTCCTCTTCTTCCCAACTGCTTCTTGTATGTTCGTTAGATTATCTATGGATTATCTATTTGTCGTCTCTCTTGTCGTCTCTCTTGTAAGTATGCGCAAATTATTTCTTCAGAGATACAATGCAAAAATTCTGTTGTATGCCTGGCCATGGCAGGATTCGAATTCGCAGTGTCGTCGAAAGGCGAAGCATTGATAGCGAGAGCAAAGTATTATACAACTACACGAAGTAAAGTTCGTAGTATTATCGGCCGTATAAATTGCAGTAAGCATTTGCTTACTGATTATATTAACGAGCACATTGTCACACGCGACCAAGCAAACCTGAACACATCTCACTCTATTACCGCGAACACACTGTCACAACGCTGGCGTGATGAAGGGCGTTGACAGTGGGGAGCAAATGTTTCGTGCCGTCTCTCGCTTGAACGTGTCTCCGAAACTTAAGATTACGCGACCTCCAATACTTTGCGCGCAGGAACCAAGCGCACATTAAGCCACCAGTGATCTCAGCTCGTCCAGGCCTTGCACCCATCGCAAATTACCTGCAAGTGGGAGCACGAGGGCGGCCTGCCGCGCACCCCCCCCCCCCTCCTCCCCTCGAGCGCGCCGTGATCACGTGGCCACACGTTCACCGAGGCACCCCTACCCCATCACATGCTTCCATGCGCTTGATCGCGTCACCTACAACATTGAGCGTGCGGGAACGGCGGCCATCAAGCCAGAATCCGTCTGGGCTCCCCCTCAGACACTTTCCCTCTTACCCGCAGCAAACGGCGCGCGGGGCACGATCTTATCGCACTTATCGCACTTGGACTTCACGGTGACGGCGAGGATGACGGCGAAGACAGCGGCGAAAATTCGCCTGCAGTGTCCATATAATTGCTGTCTAAACAAAGGAAACGACAACGCTGAACTAATGATTTACCAATTATCAAGAGAACATTTTTCTGGTTCTTCTGAAATATGACAGTAAGAGGAAAAAATCGCAGGTCCCAAGTATCAACAGACCCGTACATATTGATCTCAGTACCTGGTTTTCCCAATAATTATTATTAAAAATGCCAAGAGGGTTGTTGGAAAGTGTCAATGGTAAGAATGGGTCCTCAGTTTAATGATCCACCTTGAGCGGGGTGTAAATGCGATTTTTATGAATTGCGCACCGACACGGAAACCAGGGATTTTGTCTTTCTATCTAGTCGTCAATATGGCCATAGGTGCCCTCGAATGCGAACCAACTTGAGAGGGGGGAAGGAAACCACTAAATTCTCAACTGGTCCGCTCAATTATTTGCTCCGTGTCGTTTTGCTTGCTGTAGCGCAGTTATTTCCCTCATGAAGCGCAAGTCGAACAAAGCAGCGCATGGACGTAAAGCGCGTGCGCCTGTTTGGCGAAGAGCCTCAGCTTGCTTGTTAGACGCCGCAGCAAGGCACTAATAGCGCCCCGCCCCCGAGACTACGCGACAGTATGAGAGCACCTCACCAAAGCCTCCTCTGTCGCACACCAGTGTCTCGTCGGGTAACTGCGTCGACTGCATACCAAGCAGGCCGCGGTCCAAAACGGGGTCGCCTTTGAAATGCAAACCAGCGGCTGCGAGCGCACGCGAGGATGAGCGCCAGGGTTTTCACGCCTCGCAGGGCGCACAAGCGGTTCGGGCCGGCACCGCACAGCAATTGACGCGCGCTCCTGGCCAAGTGACCGCTTGCCTGCCAAGCAGGCAGCACTGTAGTGCGCGGGGACAAGGCGTCCTCCCACGATGCGCGCTTGCGGGGTGGCGGTGGAACACGCGCGCGGGTTTGCGACAGTGTTTGCAGACACGCGGTGCATCGTGCCGCGCATATATGGTGCCCAAGTTGTCTATAGCTGGCCATTGCGCGCCTCTCTGGCTCCACTGCGGCGACGCGCTACTCGGCGAAGAAGCTTTTCGCCATCTCGCTGATCTGCTGGCGACATTAAGAGGCGCTCGCCGCGAACTGGACGGTGGGTTTACGAATTCAAAGTGAACCGCTTGCAGCGGGGAAGCAAACAAGCAGTAAGCGACGTGTTCGCAATACGGCAATGGTCGGCTCTCACGAATAAAAGCGAAAGCCGGTGTACCTGACTACAGCTGCCGGTTGAAAAAAGCTCGCAAAAAGGCTGCGCACCTTACAGGTGACTTCAGCAACGCGAGTAAGCCTCAGCGAGCAGATGAGGATTTCATCTCTGAACTGTTCGTTCTATTTTTCCCCCCAATTGAGTGTACATGCTGAGAAGAGAGAGAAGTTTAGGGATACGAAATGCAGAGAGGTCGGCCTGAGGTACATTCATTTAGCCAGTTACTCTGCGTCGGGGGAAAGGGAAGAGGGAAAGAAAGAGGGAAGAAAGAGGCGCATGATGGGTGACGATGATGAAGGCTGTCAAATAACTAATGCGGCCTTTCGCCAATGGCGCTGATTTGCAGATTTATATATTGATCTAACAAACGGTAATGAACTGCCACGTTATTACGCTGATGACGCCAGGCTTGTCATCTACTCATACCATGGTGATAATGAACAGTAGTTTGCTAATATGCCTAATAAACACTTTGTGGGATGGAAATGAAGTTAATAGCTTATTACAAGATATAAACAAAAAGATGTTCTGCTTAGGTTCGTTCGTAACCACTAAATGATGATTTTCATTATTTATTTACCTATGGAAGCATGAATCTGTAAAGAGAGAGGGAAAGACATAAAAAAAAAGAAAGTCGGGGAGGTTAACCAGAGCAAGGCATTCGGTTCGGTACCCTACACTGGGGGTGGGTGATTGGGAGGTAAAATGATAAGAATGAAATAGAGAAACACAGCACATGCACACAATCACTCACAACCGTAGACAGTAAAGGATAACAGTCAACACTATAGTCAGTGCTAAAATCGCATGGGCAGATTTGTTGCCCTCAGTTATCATAACAACGCATTCTCA
This sequence comes from Dermacentor silvarum, assembly GCF_013339745.2. Lineage (NCBI taxonomy): Eukaryota > Metazoa > Arthropoda > Arachnida > Ixodida > Ixodidae > Dermacentor > Dermacentor silvarum. The sequence goes on from NC_051154.1 coordinate 156,155,197, forward strand.
GCTCCGTGCTGCGACGGCTTGGAAGATTGGTATGAAAAAAATTATTTGTTTTTACATTTTGACAATGTTCTGCGCATAGGCGGTTCAGGCCGGCACCGCCATCGCTTGGCGCGAGCCAGCGCACACGTGAGCGATCATGCAATCATGTAAAGGGTAAGCGCCATATCTGCAAAGCCTTTATGCGATTCTATGAAAATAACTAAATAAATATATAAATACTGCAACATCAGTGAAATGTTTACATAAGACGCATGGCAGATAATGTGACAAGATAATCTAATAACCTCATACTGTACGTGTTGCTGCACTATATTAAACTTATTTGCAACACCATCGCTTATTGTGTGATTTATTGAAGCCTTGCGTGAGGGGGAGGGGGGCAGCGACAACTTTGAGAAATGATTCTTAGCTGTCAGTATTGCGAAATATAGGGACACTTCTTCTCCGGGTTACTTTCGACAGCCTAGGGTTCATTAACTAGCACCCAAGCTTCGGTAAATTCCGCCCCCATTCGTATGAGGTCATCGTGGACGGTAATAACACTCACCACGTCGTGTACACGTAGACAAGGCCGTATCCACTGAGCCACTGCGGCACCAGCATCGGGTCATGAACTCCATTGCCGCCTCAGTATTCAACCATTTAATATTTTTTGGTACAGACATCCCATATGTGAAAGTGACAACGGTTCCTATCAAAGTGACAACGGTCGCTCTTGGTAAGCCATAGTTCTTTGATATCTGCAGCGTCATCTCGTGATAACCCCCGACGCTAACAATGATACTATCACACATGAGCTACGGCCATACCAGCGCCCAATTCCATCGCGTTTGGTGCATACGTGCATGCACCCAGGCATATACGTATGCACCAAGTTGCATGAATTCACATACGTACTGTTTAGATAGGACAAAAATACGAATGGTTGACGTGAAGCGCAAACGGTTATTGCGCGGCACAACTCGAGTGCCTGATGAGATATCAATCTAAGAAAGTGTGAGGGCACGCGGCGCCATAGACATCGCCCTTGTATAGAAACGCGAATTGCATCAGATGCTCACGCGTCCGTCGGCGTAGAGGCGCGAAACATTCTTTGTTATT
>NC_051154.1:156461297-156703797 GCF_013339745.2 Dermacentor silvarum
GTGGGGAACGAACCCACGTCTTCGCATTACGCGTGCGATGCTCTCACCATTGAGCTACCGCGGAGCCGTTTTTCCATCCACTTTCTTGGGTATTTATGTTTTACAACTAGAACTAAGCATGGGAGTGTTAGCCAGCGCCACCACTCACAAACCTAGGGGCGGAAGTGGAACATCCTTTCTGCCACAGGCGTAATGCGAAGACGTGGGTTCGTTCCCCACCTGTGGACAGTTGCTTTTTCATCCGTCTTCATTTCCATTAATTTATCATTTCTTTAATTCAATTAGTAAGTACAAGTAATTTCCCCTATGTTGTCCTTGGTGTCATTGTTTGTTGGTTTCTGATAATATGATTAATAAAAATCGGGCCCCTCGGTTTCCTTTCTCCAAGTTATCTATCAGTCACCTGTTGCGATGTGGATGAGCTCATAGTGCACATGTTGGTAGGTATATTTGCTTTATGCCAAGCGAAGCGCTGAGCGACTATTGCTCGTTCCCTGGGACCTTAGGTGCACTCCTGTCTGTTTCAGGCCTTGTATACAGGTCATTTATCACAGTGGAGAGACGGCGATAAATTAATGGTTACAATTTGCGTCAGGTACTTTCGAAGCGACTCAAAACGCGCGCGCACATATGTGCAAAACTGCGCAAGACGTGTGCCTGAAAGGTGGCTTCTTTCCAGTAAGAGGCTTTGTGGGGAGAAGCCCGCTTCAATGACCTTTTACGGGTGACACTCTTCATATTGTAAATACAGCACGTGTAGAACCTATCGCCGTAAATAAAGTCCAGCCACCGTTGGCGCAATGACCTACAGGTCCTTACTTTTCCTGATAACCGGTATATATCATTATTCAGCCGAGAACACTGCAGTGATACTAGTAGGCGTTTTTACAAATAAATGAATGAAGTCGCACCATCTGAGATAAAACTGTCGGCCGCTCTTGAAGCACAGCCTTTAAGTAAAGTGGACATAAAAGAAAGACAGACATGTATGTCTGTCTTTCGTTTTGTATCCATGTCGCGTAAGCGCTATGTTACCAATGTCAGACCAGCTAGCCCAAAAGTACGTTCTCCATAATCGCCCCCCCCCCCCCACCCCCCTATCCCCCTTCCGCCCTTCTTTTCATAGACTGACGCGCTGCTTATTCCACCATCAGGCCATTGGCTATCGGTGTTCAGTGTTCGCTAAATTAGAACGAGGCCTCCAAGTGAACTCGATGCTGGGGTCGAATACTGAACGTTCGTAAAATTGGGTTACCCAGTACTGGAATACTTAGGTTACAAATTGCGCCTCGCAACAGGTACGAAAAAGAACGTATAGAACAATTATTGCAGTTGCCGCAGTGTACTCGTTCATTTACGCATTCATTTAATCTTGCAGCATATTTGTCAAAGTGCTTCCGTTTCATAACATTTTACTTTCTCAAACAGTCACTGACCTCGTCACTTGGTGATTGGCCTTGTGACCGGCTAGGCGCTGTTGCTTTAGTACAATGAATAATCATCAACCGGCCCAATCTGACATGCTCCAAAAATAGTAGCTGAAAGCTTCTTCTTTCAAGCCTGTCCATACCGGGCCCCCATTCTATTCCGTAGTCGAGTCTTCCGTTCGGGTAGCTGGCCCGATATGATTGTGTGACAAGAGACAAGCAGATCGTGTTTTCCTCGATATAAAACCACCCTATACCTCACTTCTATGTGACCTGCGTCACAACAAGAAGGCCTATTTCCTATGACATGAGACTATCGCCCCCTCCTTCCCCCCGGCGGCCACCCGAGAGCGAGCTTCGTGAGCTGCCGTGACTTGTAGCTACTTGCCGGCGTACATGAAATTGCGGCCGCTTACTGTGCGTTATAGTGCTGTATTCTTTTTGGAAACAATTGTAGTGAGCTTACGCCTCTTTGTATCACGCATTACCCGCGACAATCCTGCCTTACGTGTGAGCAGCGCCCAGTGGCTCTCTAACAAACATCTATGTCAAAAACACCCCCTCCTGATGTAAGTAATTAAGCCCTCGTAAGGAACTTCCTACTGTCATTCATATATGCCACGGCGGTTAAAAGGGCATTACGAGAAGTTTTGTTGTTGTCTTTTTCTAGGATGGAGGACGTGAAATGTTTGCACCGAGCATGTGTCATGCAAATAAATTTACTAGGAGGTGAAAAGGTTAATTAAAGGCAAATGGCCGTCTCCCGTTCTGTCTTCTTTTCTTTTTTTTCCACACAAAATTGTCACAAAGGAAGCCGCAGCCCCTAATGTTCCTTACCCGTTAGCGGCAACGACGATTAGTTCCCGTCTCCAGCAGCCCAAATTACTGTCCGAAACAGGCGCAAGAATGGAAAAGTAGACCCCAGTCAGGGGCAACGTAATTCAGGCCCAGGTCTGCCGGCTTTGTGACCTCCGGAAGCCGCGGCGAAAAGCCAGTAGCCAGCCTCGGCTTGATTAATGAAACGAACGCTATCAATTTACGATGCTCCATTGCAGGTAATCATTTGTTCTGCTTTCTTATTCTTTTTTATGTTGCTTCTCTTTTATTTTCCTTCTTGTGGCGCCTTTTAACTAAATAAGAGAACTTGAACGTCAGCTTTGTCCGCATCGACACCTGTGTTTTGTTGACAAGGCTTAACGCAGGACAAGATATCATTGAAATAGCTACGATCACATTTCGACGTACAAGGAATCTAAGCTTGGTGCGCCTACACGCTCATAAGGAATCCCAGCAGGGGAAAACACGCAACGGCACTCTTTATTACGCAAATCTCAGTTTTTCTTGAAAGGTTATGTTTGGTGTGGTACTGCATGGGCCTGAGAGCAAAATCTGTTCGCACACCAGTTTCGGGAGAATGCGCCTATAGTGGCAGACGAAACGGCGCCGGTCAAGGACGAACAGTTCTTACAGTTTATTAAGTTCCGGTCATATTCGGTGCCTGGTGTGCTTGCTTCGCGAAATGTGAAATATGTGTATGAGCACATTTTATGCTACAAAGATGAGGAACGCTACTCGCCTATGGCTTTTGTAACACATACATTCATTGTCGCGCTGAGCTTATTTTTCTTACTTTTTCTTGTTCTTTTATCAGCTTCTTATTGTGTCAAGCAAGGGTGAAAGATTTACCCCACGTTTTTGAATTTGATGAGCTGGTCGTAACACAGAGTACGGACTTTTGATAAAAGAAAATTGATCTCTCAAATTTTCATATCGAGCAGATTGACTGGTGTTACGCGCACCGAAACGACAAAGGTATCCACTAAACAGCGACTTGCACCGTGACTAATTTTATGCAGCATGCTGTTCTTGCCAGTATAGGTACTGCTAGAAAATAATGTTTTGTTTTGTTTTTTTTACCGGGATTGGCTGGCCTGCGGCAGAGAGTATGTATTCCATTGAACAGTGGAAACCACTAGTACGAGGCAACTAAGTAAAATTGGTGCGTCAGCAGCTCTTAATACCGTGTAGTAGTTTTATTGCACCCTATCAATGTCGTGTCGGTTCGCACCACGCTGGAAAGACTATATATATATATATATATATATATATATATATATATATATATATATATATATACATGGTGTTTCAGCGAACACTTTCAAAAATTCTTAAAGGTTGCCTGTGGCAGATAGCACAATTCTAGTTGATGAGCTGGTCTACTCGAAGAGGCGGACATTACTTGCACAAAAAATTGAAATGAATAATCAAATAATTAACAGAAATTCACTAATTATGTTTTTAACTAATTGCCTGATGGCTCATATTGCAATTTACAAGTTGTAGCCGTGGAGTTCACAAGGCGATCCGGATCCACTTGGAACGAATTCTCGGGATGACACCAGTTTCTAGATATTAATTCCAGAACTTTGCGGAGAAATGCATTGGCGTTCCAGTTAGGTTCTTAAAAAAACGTCACTTTATACATTGAAGCTCAAATTAACTGGAACGCCAATGCAATTCTCCGCAAAGTTCGGGAATTAATATCTCGAAACTGGTGTCATCCTGAAAATTAATTCTAAGTGGATCAGCCTCGGGAACTCCATGGCTACAATTTGTAAATTGCAATATGGGCCATCATGTAATTAGTTAGAAACTTAATTAGTGAATTTTCCTTAATTAGTCGATTATGCATTTCAATTTTTTTGAGTAAGTGATGTCCGCTCTTCGAGTAGACCAGCTCATTGACTAAATTAGGCTATCTGCCACAGGCAACCTTAAATAAATTTTGAAAGTGTTCGCTGAAACAGCCTGTATATATATATATATATATATATATATATATATATATATATATGGCTATGCAAACGCTTAAATATTACACAGTTATCAAGCATTGCTCCTAGTTTACGTGCTAAAAGAAGTGTTACAAATTACCGTGTCTAAACTCTCTGTTGGGAAGTTGCTCTTTAAGCATTGTTAGTCCCCAATTTCAAACTACAGTCACGAAGACCATCTTTAAATTCAGATAGCGCATACTCCAACAGTGCCTATCATCATTGGTAGCTTTCGTGTGATATATGGGTGAGTGCCATCCATTTACAAAATGAGGCGCTTCACTTGTACAGAATGACAAGTGAAACATTAAAGAATACAGTATAATTGTGCGGACCAGGTGAATTCTTCCAACTACAGAAGAATGCGTGTCAGATGGCTTCATTAATGGCAACATGTGTCTGCATGCTATAGCGTCTTTCAGTAAATTCGAAGATGTAGCCGGTTCCACCAATAAAAAGAAAGCCATTGCGGATACCTTCAGCCGCCTTCAATCGTGCAATTCATTAGGCGGTAGTTGGTGGCGAACTACCCTTCATGACAATAAAAGTTTGGTGTCCATAAAGACGAGAGCTGTTTATAGAGGAAGAAACCTGAGGTTTTCATTCCTTATGTTTCCGAAAATTGGCTGATACTTCAGGTAAACTGGATTTTACTAACGTTTAGCAGATGTTGGGAAGCTGTCATCGGTGTCTTGACATTCAGCTTAATCTTGGGGAATGGCATTTTTCAATGTTATGCATATTTTGAGAAGCGACGAAAATAGACCACGGACTACAGTAGTACAGGTTTTATTTTTGTTTACTTGCTTGGACAGCTGCTCCAGTGACTCAGTAGCTATATCGAACAAAATATCGCATGTTCTATTGCCAACCGCAGAGTCCGCATTTCGATGGAAGTAGAATGCAAAAACGCTTCTGTGCCGAACAGTGGCTGCACTGTTGGCGAATGTAATCCGAAAATGTCCACCACATCACATCAGAAATCAGTCTATACCAATCGTCTATCCAATTAGAGTCCAATATCTATTAGCAAAAAAATAATTTTATAACTGATGATTTTTGGCAATATGCTATCTGTATATGCACGGAGCATAAAGACGGAAAACAAAGAAAATGCGACATGGCAAAGATTTTCCATGACCATTGAGCTTGAGTAATTGGTTGCACTGCAAGGTTGCTGAACTAAAGTTATGGTGCTCCAAACATGCCTGCTAAGGCCAGAACGACAAAGATTGGAGGATCAGACATCACAATAATGATTGAGGTACTACTGTGTTTATTAATTACGTAATTAACACCCCAGTTGCCACCCCCTCTTTCGCAACCGTATTCAAAAAACCGTGACGCCACGTTCAACACATGTTCCCCCAAGACATAACTAAATAATACAGCTGAATTAGAACGTCCAGTACACGCGCGAGGAATGCGCTACTATGAATAATTATGGCGACACTGTGCTGTTCTTTTTTTCGTCTCTGCTTTGAAAGGAAGAAAAAATGGAATGCGACAACTGAGACGCCCATTTCTCATTCCAGCGAAAACAACGCTGGTATTCTCGTCTAAATGTTTATCGCGTAATAGCACATTTAATCATGACCACAAGGAGCACGCTGAGGCCGTGATCACAGAGAAGTCATCATGCAGCCTAAAATAGGCACACCGGTGCCGGACGACATGAGGACGAGAGTACGGTGAAAAGGCGTGACATATGGTTACCGCATTACGGTGTGCCTTCCCCATTTCAACGCAACGCGCATCAATTTCTTCTTTCAACAGCATTCACAATCATCCGAGGAGCATGGCATGATTGTCAAAATCACCTAGTCTTGAATCAGACACGGGACAGCAGCACAAGGAACGACCAAACGGCTCCAATTCTGTTCTTCTGCGAATCACGAGTCAAATTAGCTTCGCAGTGACACAGTGTGTTGCTTTCTTTCCAGAATCATGCATAACGGGACGGGGGTGAGCGCACAGCAATCGCAGTCTTTCCTTTCTTTATTCGCTTTGTGGTCGCTTGGGCGTTCAACACAGGCCAGGTGAACGGTTGGATTCTCGGGCGCTGTACCCGCGCTTCGCTGGATTCGAACTGTAAGACCACTGGCCTACCGAGCTTTGACTGCAAGCAAAGAAGCTCACGTGACCAAAATTAATCCATGGCACACCAAATACGGCGCCTCTCATAGATGCTCTGTTGGTTTAGGGCACTGAAACCTACCAATTGATTATGTTTTGTTTTTACTATTAATCAACTGATGAATACCACGCAATGGCTAAAGTCTACCGACCATACTGCGGGCTTCTGTCAAAAAAAAATGTATTCTTTTTTTTCATTGATGACCTTGGAAGTGCACTGACAGCAAAAGTTCTCCCCCGTACTGTTCTATTTTCAGATACAAGGAAAAATGATCGCTAGAAAGAACAAACGTTTTGGGCTGTCACGGAGCACAGTTTGAAAGTACATATTATATATAGAACAGGAACGCCTACGCGGTGCGCACACTCCCGCGCTTACTACTTGTTCCCGCAGAACGCAACACTTTTTCAAGTAGCGGGTCGGAGTGACACCGCAATTCTTCCAGCTTCGAACGGCTTCCTCAGTCCGCCAGACTGCAACAAAGTGAACGCGCACGATATCTATCGCCACCGCATCTGCGTTTGCGTAACACTGGCTCATCGAGCAAGCCTCTTTTGCCCTCGACGCACCTGTGCAATCACATCGTGATGCTGCAACGCGGGTACTTCATCGTCAACATCATAAGCCTAATAATGTTCGCTGCAGGACGAAGGCCTCTCCCAGTGGTCCCAGCGCTGGTATATAGGCAGTGCGCAATGACCAGTAAAATAAGAGTGAGCGATGTGTTGCGCAATTCATAGTTCTTCACTATTGCTCTCTGTGCCGCCCTGCTTATCGTGCTGCCGCCAACACAGGAGGTAGTCACACCCTGTGTAGCACTTAGGAATGTGATGCGCTATGACGTGGTGTGCCATTGCCTATCAGCCTGTAGTGTCGGAATACGAGTTTTTACTCATCATTCATATTTTATTCATACGTTGTTTATTCCTTACTCCTAGCTTATTCATGTTTCTACCTTATTTATGCCATAATCATCCATATTCGTGCATCACTGCCATAGTATCCATGTGGGCGTGCGCGAGCGCTGTCGCCCCCGTGTTTGCGTTCGCGCGTGCATATATGTCGGTTAAAGCCACCACTGTGCAAACTGCGTCGTTCACAAAGTTCGCACTTTGTTTTATTGCTATTCTCATGTCGACGTACTACTAAAGAAAATGACTAAAGCAAAACCACCATACGACATCACTGCGAGGTGAGAAAGACCAGAACCTTTTTTATAGGCTTGACAAAAAATGACGCGGCCTCAGGTGAAGACCTTGTCACCCAATACCTCGACCGCCGTGGAGAGAATTCAAGCCGGTACATTGCGCAAGACACTAAAAACCAAGTAATCTCGATTTTTACTCTATACAGTAGCGAGCGCAAGCGATAGACATTTATTTTTTCGTCATCGCTTTTCCTCAAACTGCCTGTTTCCCGCTTTCCACGCGAAGTTACAACTGGTGTTTCAGGGAAGTCTTAAGGCAAATCTTAGTAACAGCTAAGAATATTATATGATACGCTTTCTTACATTCTTTTTTTCTTGCAGCATGCCATTAGCTATGCTGGAAGGTAGGAACTCGGTGATGATCTCTCAGTGAAGAATTGTTAACATAAAACTTTATGAGTTATGTTGTATTTATAAGATTAAGCCATCCAGTGGCTGAACAATACAAATTTGCAAGAAATTGTCTTTCTAGCTAGGCCCAGTTATAAACATAAGTATACTCAAATTGTGTTTGTCAAACGTACCCAAAGTGTAACACTTTTACGCGCTGAACCCTTTCTTCAGCAGTGCGGGAAAATATCAACGGGAACAGCGATGAATTTCACCGCACACTTTGAGAACACACTTTCGTAAGCTAGCGCTAGACTCAAGAGTTCTAGCAAATGGATAAAATGCACCTATACAGGACGAATTCAGTACTTTACTTGCATGCTGCCTAACTTGATAAACAAGTAAATGGTGAAATTTAACTAATTCATCTATATGTGAGTTATTATAACAAAGATGTCGGCGTGCCGCCGCGATGTACGTGCCTCAAAATTATATCCTAATTTCTGCTCCGCTGCTTTCCCTAATTACTCGAAGGCTTTCCTCGAACGCGGAGTATAATCAAGTGTTCAAATATGCGACCATTTGACTGTCCCCAGAAGCCCGCGCCGTCTTAAAGAAAGACTTCGTTAAAGCGTCACGCGCTAGCTTTACAGCATGTTTCGCAAGCTCGCATTTGCCGTCACTTTCTCGAACATATTCTTTTGCAATTGAAAACGACCAAATAAAGTGTGCATGCGCTGGTCTCTCTTTTTCTCTCTCTCTCTCTCTTTCGAACTCTCTCTCCAAAGGGAAATATGCGCGGTCGGGGAAATGCTACGCTCAGCGTATCTGCAATTATCGCGACATTACATCACGCAAAAGGCGCACCCTACGCGCCTTTTATTTCTGTTTTATCTGAGTGCGTGCTACGCGGCGGTCCTTTTAAGGAACCGAAAAAAAACTAATTCCGCTTCTCTAAAATGTAGAGGTAAAATCGGCCAGGGCGCTTTTACGCGAAATAATTCCCAACGGTTTTCGCAGCGACCACTCTCCTAACAGTCAACTTGTGGTTGTAGTGTTTGTTTCATTTATTTATTTATTTATTTATTTATTTATTTATTTATTTATTTATTTATTTATTTATTTATTTATTTATTTATTTATTTATTTATTTATTTATTTATTTATTTAGCAGGCGCATCTGCTTTGTTCGCATTCGAGAACAAGCGGATCGTTGCGGGTCCAGAGCTGCAAGAATGTTAATGCATTGCGCAGTGTCCTCGCAGATCGCCTCATTTTCTTTTCCCTCTCCCTCGTCTGCGGTTTCATCGCACCAGCGTCCCGGGAACAGTACGAAGCCGCAAAAAATATGCGAGCGCGTGTGTGCATAGATTCGCACTTCGTACCGATCATAGTCCCAAACCATTTATTTCCCCATTTTATGCCCACATCTCCCGGCGCATTGTGTGCCCTTTTAGTTTCTGCACAGCATCATTAATTCCACGACTGCATCTGCTACTGTGAGAAATACATTAATGGGATCAAAAAAAACAGAAAGTGACGGGAACTAATCATACGGCCGGAATAATTACACATTACAGAAGAAAGAAAGAAAGAAATGTGCCCCGTTAATCTGAAGAATTCCGATGCCTCAGATGTGCACCTGCGACCCTAGAATAGTTTCTGTTCTTTTTGTTTTGTTTTTTTAGCAATAAACGCGAGCGGAAATGCGAGAAAGGCACTTAATTGTCATATTCACACAATAGCTTCATCTCATTTTAAGACTGTCTTTCGCTCGAAGTTTGCTCATGCTTTTCCCGGTTTCGCACACTGGAACCATGCATAGATATGTGCACACATAAGCATAAGCGCGAAGTGGCAAAATACTACCTTTGAGTCAATGTGACTGAAACAAAAATTAAGCGTGGTGTTGAGTTTTTATGCAACTCGAATCCAGAGCCGCGGTACTTTAACTTTATAGCTGCCACTTGAAGGTGACCGTACTCGCGTTGATTCATTTTCAACGGTTTTTAAATTTATGGAAGTCGGAACAAAAGTGAAACTACTTAAACCACATATAATGCGTACATGAACACAATGTCACTTTTTTTACTCCGAAATACGCTCGAGGCTTGCAGTTAGTGTTTTTAATAGCAGAACAGTCAACACTGGGTCAATATTGAGCACTGGCAATGGCAATGAGCGAAGAAAAATGTTTATGTTGCCACCTCCGAACTGTTCACACAATTGTGGGAACACTTCGATGTGTGGCGCACTTATTTCACGGGTGTACAATAACGTACCACTAGCGCACGGCAGCGCACTTACTGTTAAAACAGACGTGCTAAAGTAACTGAAAAAAAAAAAACTCATGCAGTTTGTACAGTGAGTGAGGCTGCTTTGAGTGATCTTTTTTTTTTTCGTCTTTTCTCAAGGTTTTTGGGCATCGACAGTCAATGAACATAGATGTTGCAATAAAGAGTGCCTTGCCAAAATCAAATTAAGGCACCCAAGACACCGCACGCTCCGAGAATAAAAAGTACATACCAGCAGCTTGCCCGTTTTTCGTAAGGCCCGCGACCAGGATCAGAAAGCAGGCGACACGTGCGTTCCAACGGCACTTGCTCGAGAGGCGCGACGCGCGCACCGTCCTCGGCATCACGCGACAATGGCACGATGGGTCCTCGAAAAGAGTTTTGCAGGGAAGGGATGTGCACAAGTGACGACGAAGGCTGCGACTCCAGTCGCGGGAGTTTGCACAATGCAAAGACCCGCGAAGTACTCGAACAAGTAAGTCCAAACTTGGCCACTCAGAGCCACAGACAGTCAAGGGCGTCGGTGCCACACGGCGTGAATCTCAGTGAGCCGCGAAAGGACCCGCCTGCGGATCATACGCGCGCACTTTTCCCGACGCTTGGGAGAAGTTGGGTCCGACTGCGCGCGGCGCGGCGACGCTCCGGGCGAGCGCACGTGAACAGAACGCGGCTCGACAGCGCAACAGCCGTGCAGAGCAGTGAAGAGAGACTCGCTGGGTGCCGCCGCTACCCCACGTCGGCGGAGAGGAAGGGAGAGGTGCGGGGAACGGGAAGGGAGAGGGGGACGCCAGCCGTGCGAGGGAAGGATTGCGGGGAGCTTTAGGGAGTGCTGGCACAGGCTCCGGAGGGAGGGGCCGACACGAGGCGACACACCGTGGCGGCGAAACAAAGCACGCCCGAAACCGCGAAGTGCCGCGCTCTCTCTGGCCGTCCCGACAGTCGTTCTACGCCCTGGTCTTTCTGAAGGAAGCCCCGGTAAAAAGCCCAGCCGGCTCAAGTTGGGTGATAAGAAAGTGCGAGCTGAACGAAAACGAAATGGTCAGTTTCACAGAAGACAACAGGTTTATTATACAGCGGGATTTCGCGCTACTGCGACAGGTTTGGGACACTGGGCTAAATGGAGAACATCGAGTATACAGTGGCTTGCATTATCAGCTCATTGTTCAATAAAATATTATTAACCTTATTCAATGCCCCCTTGATGAGTGATAATAGAGTACTTGATGTTGCCTTTTTTTTTTCTTCTATATTTAACGATAGCCACAGCGCATACTGCAAAGACATATCGAAATAAGTTCTGTTCAGCGTAGCGATTGCCTTTGGTTGGTATTTATGCGGGAGCTTTTTTTTCCCCCTTGCTTTTGAGGTGACAGATGGCGGAACCATTTGTCGTGAATGGAAGCATTACCCACGCAGTTTGTTGGCGCTGCTCAAGCGTACACTGGCGACAGAGCGCAGACACAGCGCGAGCGGGGCCGTGGCTGCCTCAGGCTTGGGGCAAATGGCATTTGTCAAAAGAACGCCGAGGGACTTCAACATTTTCACTTCGCCTAGACGTTCCGCTGCTGCAGCGATCGAATAGTTCTGTCGCCACGCAAACGACACGCTAGCAAGTTTAAGAACAGTGCCGCGTACTTCTAGGAGGTGGATTTTTGATCGAGGGACTCGCGCGCGCGGTATGATATATATATATATATATATATATATATATATATATATATATATATTGAAGTGGAATCTAATGTGAATACAGGCCAAGAGAACAGCAGACAGCGTGTCTCAACCAGAGCAGGTCAGGCAATCTCGAGCTCGCGCCTCCCGGACGACTGGCGATGTGTCTGCAGCGCCGGGCATTCGTCTTCAATACAATATATATATCCAGATGCCTCTAGCAAGTTCTACAAAGCCAACAAAGGGCCGTCAACGTGCGACATCTAGCGCTTTACACTACGCTCTTGTCTGAAGTGGCATGCACAGCATGCGCTCAGTGGTGAACTATCGAAGGAAATCGGGTATCCAGAAAAAAAAAAGAAAAAAATTCGCTCAGACATTCACTCAGGAGTTGTCTAAGTATGCGTAAGCATTGTGCCACTTGCTCATCTCCACGCAGCGTGGTGTCATTATAAATCTTATCAAACTTGATCCGACCGGCATAAACACCTATCAAGCTTTATCGGACGTTATCATCCTTATCAGACTACATCTTACCCTTAACAACCCTTATCGGTCGTTATCAACCTGTGAAAGTTGATGTCCAGCGAAGCTGTTGCAAAACCACCACTACAACTGCTGATGTGCAATGCTTTATTGATGGTTCGGATGCTTGTTTTAAGCTATCTCTTTATTGAAACGTATGCTGCTCTGTTGTATGGGTGATTTCAATGAATGTATGCACTGTTCGCTTCACTTTGCTGAGCGCTTGTATAGCGTCAGCCTTACGGAGTTATGAGCCATTGCATTTTTTGCTTGCTTACGGGGTATGAACCATTGCATTCGTCCTACGTGACGGACGGACAGGTTTCCATGTTGGCTATGCAGTGAAATGCTTCCGCATTTAAAACTGATAGCAAACGGAAACGCCTTCAAATATTGGCTCTATCTCCCGTCGGTGTAGAAAACAGCGAAATCTTTGCAATGGTTTCACAATCTACGAACTTATGTCAACCTGTCTTGTCTTTGTCTCTACGGGGCGCCGTCTTGATCATGCCTATCACCACTAAGGCCACTCTTTGAGTGCATGTGTACCTCCTCCCTCTCCGTTTTGCGCTAGTAGAGGAGAGCGAAAGAGCGGCTATTCTGTTTTATCCTCCGGCCACCCTTCCGTCTGTCACTTGTATTCTTTGGTTGCGTGTCACGCTTGGAAGAACCTGTGTGACCACTTGCAGGCATTACTACGCTGACGTATAGCAGCCCATTTCCCAATCCTATTTGTACCAGACTATGGAGCCACGAACCACGAACTCCCCTGCAAACACAGCTTTCTTTTTTTCGCTTCAGATACGTTTTTTCATATTGCCGGTCGCAGACAGCGTCATTCCGCCTTATTATTTCACTTTTTGAAAGGCGGACTTGTACAGCGAACTACAATATAGCGAAATTAGACGATTAATGAATTACAATAACCTATTCACTTTTCACATTTGCGGACAAGACAGGGACGTATCGGGACGATTGCGCGGGATCATGGTTAGTAGTAAAATAAGTGCTACATTAAAAATACAATTGCCGAAATGGTGACCAGAGCGCGAGACGGGGAGAATTGGACTCACGAAATAACGTTCCAGAGGACTTGGAACTTCTCTCCTTTTCTTTATTTTAAAGCTGAAGTCTGACTGCTATGTTATTTTCTTCCTGATCCACTCACTTGATCTGTTAGTGTTTTGCCTCTTTTTTATAAACTTTTGACATGGTTTTGTATTTTCGTTAACATTCTGTTCTGATGTTTTTCCTATATTCTTTTTTTGATGTTTTTCCTATACCTATGATATTGGAATGCCCGGCCCTTTCTGTGGCCAAGTTTCCCATATTTCACATTCTAAACAGAAAAAAACTGCGCTAAAATATCTTGCTTTATTAAAGATGACTACTTGGTCATGCCGTACGGCAAATTCGTTGGCACCAGTAATGCATTCGAACGGTGAGAAACCCGTAGACCAAAAGTAAGAACAAAAAATACATAAACTCAAAAGCTTCTGAGTTTCATATTGATCTCTTGTACATAGTGTGTTTTTTTATGTGTTAGCATATGTACTGCCTGTCTCGTTTTTCTCTTTGATTGGGAATAAACCTTGCCCATAAATACAAAAAAGACACACACCCAAACAATCAAACTTGTTTGCTAATAGCTGTGCCCGAACGTTCCCTCTGTTGATTATTTTTGCTCTGCCAGGTATTGATAATCGCAGAAACATTTTGTCTTTAAAGGGACACTCCAGGCAAATACAAATCTGACATGTACTGCTGAAATACCATTCCAGAAACCACGCAGGGCTTGTTTCGTGCCTAGAAATGACTTAGTTTGCGAGAAAATGGCGTCTGAAGGGTCCGCATACTTATAGCGTAATTCAAATCGCCCTCCCCCGAGCGGGGTGTGATGACACTGGTTGCGCCATCACCTCCCTTCAGTGCCGTCGGTGAGCAAAATGGTGCCCGACAGACGGCGCTACAATTTTCTACGCAAAATGTAAACGCGCGGCCACGGAGAAACCGAGCCAAGACTACATTGGATTCGCCGCTGCAGCTGCTATTGGTGCAGTGGCATGGACCGTTCGCGAATCCCGCGACATCACATAGACGCGGTATTCTCTGCTGCTTGCAGCTTGTGTGGGTTTCGCGAGCCAGCAAAACCAGCGGAGCCCTACGCGATAACGAAACTACTCAAACGCGAAAGCGCGGGCGGCGCAGAGTGGAGAAAACAAAACCTTTCGACCAATCGCGTGGTTGTCAAGGGTAGCGGAAACGAGTTCTTTTTTTTTTTTCTAAAGATAAAATAGAACTGGACAAGTAGCACTTTGTTTTATGTTATAATGAAATACAATGATGTTTCTATTACGAGTGGTTGAGTATTAGGGAAAGAATTATAATGAGGTGCGTGCCATCGCCATCGGGCTAGTACTTGAATATCCACAGTTGAGTCTCCAATCGTGACCTACATTTACCTCAATTTCTCGATTACTAGAGACCTATTCGCGATAATACTGATGCCTTAGACGTTTTCGAGCTAGTAATCTATTACTTTAGCATGACTTAATATTTGCCTTTAGTGTCCCTTCAAAATCCGCCGCGGTGGCTGTGTAGGTATGGCAGTCACGCTGCTGAGCACGAGGTCACGGGTTTGAACTCGGCTTCAGTGGTCATGATACACTGGGGGTGCAATGTTAAAACACACATGTAACGTGGTTTAGGTGCACATTAAAGAACTCCATTTGCTCAAAATTAACATAGAGCCCTCCACTGACTGCACTTTCGGGAGCTTCAACCCCGCGAAATAAGCTCATTCTGGAACACAAAGTTCGCGCTTAATTTGCTCTCTATGCTATGGCTGTGTTTTATTGCTATAGCAATTATATGGACACTTCAACCGGATTTCTGCCGTCGGCGTCACCGTCGGCGTCGCCGTTGCCGTGAGGTTCCGTATAGATAAAATCTTCGCCGCGCGTCGTATGCCCGAGCGGAAGCGTGCGGGGACGCGCGCTATCGGGGAGAGCGAACGCACTCAATCTCCCACGGGCAAGCAAGGAAGCGGGAAGCCAGCGCCGGAGGGAGCGGGGGGGGGGGGGCACTTCTACTCTGCCAAGAACCGCGCGCTCGTCGCTCGCCCGCACCGTCTCTTATCTCCACACGGCTCTGACCTTTGTATGCGCGGTGCATTCGCCGCTCAGTTTCCGTTGAAGCGATAGACCGCACGTACCTTGCCCGCTGCGGCGTATGCGCTTGCTGCCAGCGTTTTGACAGTCGTTGTCTGCAGTCATTCAGTGTGATCTATTCATGTTTGTTTGTGCGCGCTCACACCATGCTTGTTCATTCAGTTAGTAATAGTCGGGACACATTTTCCAACGCACGCTACACATGCAATGCTGCCCAGATCGGCAGTGCAGCGCTACAGGAGTGTCCCTTCGCACGCGCTGCCCACGGGAAGCGCTTCTCATCAACACCACCGTTTCACACGCGCCTTCTCGTGGTCATCGAGTCTCTCTTCATGTCGGTCTACTTACGCCGCAGCACACCTGCTTACTTAATCAGCTCATGTTTACTACAATTCATATTGGTACCAAAGCCGCTCACCTTACTTCGTATAACATTGCTGTGTTGCTATCGCATTCATTGCTTCGCCCTTAGGGCGAAACTGGGACATTTTTTATGCTACAGATTATACTCGATAATTTTTTTGCTAGACTAGTATTATTACGTGACTAGTATTGGTACATTACACCGTACAGGCCCAGCCAAGCCGAAACTTTTAGTCGTTAGCCTGTACCTTAGGCGTCTGCAACTCTTGAGATCGAATAAAAAGTTGACTTGATTTGGTTTGCGTATTACTCAACATGAAACACTCGGCTAGCGTATTAATGTTGGCTGAGTGGTTGTAGTTATAAAGATGTTTATCGAGGGAAGGCTGAATATACCGAGTGTTTTTTGGAAGGTTCAAAATTTTTTTAAATTTCGGCAGATAGCACAATTCTAACCCTTGATCTAAATTACTCGATGAGGCGGCCATTAGTACTACGAGAAATGGAAATGCTTCAATAAATAATTAGCATAATTACGTTATAATAGACTTTTTAATGAATTATTTACGGCACATATTTCAACCTACGAATTATAGCCGGTGAGTTCGCAAGGCGTATCCACTTGGAACGAATTCTCAGGATGGCACCGGTTGGGAGATATAATTTTCAAAGTGTCCGACTAAATTAATTGGTGTTCCAGTTACTTTTGTGCTTCAATGCATAAAACAGCGTTTTCTTAAACGAAGTAACTGGAACGCCAATTCATTTGGCCGGACACTTTGAAAATTAATATCTCGAAATCGGTGCAGTCCTGAGAAATCGTTTCAAGTGGATACGCCATGCGAACTCACCGGCTATAATTCGTAGATTGAAATACGTGCCGTAAAGTAATTCATTAAAAATGTCACCGTTGCACCCGAAAGGCGAAGCATCAATTGCGATAGCAAATTAGTAGAGAGCTATACGAATTAAGGATAGTAGTTTTATCAGCTCTATAAACGTGGACATGTAGCAGCACCAGCAACGCGCAAAACTGTTGTCGACGCTATCGGCGTTTTGCCCGCGTTCGCACCGAACGCGCGAGGCGTTGGGGACTGTTTCCGGTGCCTGTGGCGGCGGCTCGGAGGTTTTCGACGAGATGAGAACGGGACACGCGTCGAGCAGCGTCGGAAGTCTTAGCCCCCTTCTCGCCTCGCAACGTTTTTATATAAATACTCATTTCGTGCCACAGCTAAAAGTCGCCTGCCCTTCCTACCTCCCGTCCCCCCACGGCCTTTCGCGCGACGGAAGAAGACGCGTTTGCTCTCCGCCGTGCGTTCGCTCCCCGCGAAAGTGCGCGTCCCTCGCGCGCTTCCACTCGCACATACAGCATGCGGTGCGCGGCGACGATTTTATCGCCGTTGGACTTCATACGGAACCTCACGGCGACGGCTACGACGACGCCGACGGCAGAAATCCGCTTGGAGTGTCCATGTAATTGCTATCGCAATAAAAGTCTATTAGCGTAATTATGTTAACTATTTATTGAAGCATTTGTGTTTCTCGTACAACTAATGGCCGCCTCATCGAGTAATTTAGATCAAGGGTTAGAATTGTGCTATCTGCGATAGCACAATTCTAACCCTTAATCTAAATTACTCGCAGGACTTTGCAATAAAGTTATCCCATCCCATCTGCCATAGGCGATCTTTTTAAATTTTGAACCTTCTGAAAAGAACTGTCAGCCCTACCACTGGGGTGGAGATGGAAGAGCAGCGAAGCTGCACTATGGTGGGAATTATGTATTTCCAATAATGACTATTAAGATGATATGGTGTAATTGGTTATTTGAACTATAGAAAAATGAGAAATATATATGATCCGGTGGTTTTCATTTATTTAGTCACCACAGGGACCATGGCCTTATGGTCGCTATGGTACACCGCCATAGGGTGTACGGCAAAGGTTGGCACGTTCTTCATAAACACGTCCCCAGCGCCACGCGCGTTCCGTGCGAACGCTGGCAAAACGCCGCCGCCGTCGACAACAGTTCTGTGCGTTGTTTGTGTGACTGCAAACAACCGCTGTCAAAACGCTGGCGTGAGCAAGCGTGCCAGCAGCAGCGAGCGAAGGTTCATGCGGACTATCGCTCCAACGAAAACTGTGCGGCGAAAGCACAGCGCATACAAAGGGAGGAGCCGTGTTGCAGATCGCTTTCAAGATACGGTGCGCGCCACCGCCCGGCGCCACGCAAAGTACAAGTTGATCGCAGAGCAGAAGCCGCAACCCCTCCCTCCCACGCTGCCTTCCCGCTGTCCTCCTTTCGCGTGGAAGATTGAGTCTGCAGTTCCCCTTGCGCCCGGTCCTAAGATACGCATTTCGTGCGGCACCTAAACGTCGCCTCGCCTCCCTCCCTCCCGTCCGCCCACGGCCTTTCGCGCGACGGTAGAAGTGGCGTTTGCTCTCCGCCGTGCGTTCGCTCCCCGTGAAAGCGTGCGTCCCTCGGGCGCTTCCACTCACACATACAGCATACGGCCAATGAGGGTTTTTTTCTACATCCGAACGCGACCATCGAAGACTGAGCCCTTAACTGCTTCACTGTAAAAACAAAAAAAAACACCCAGTATAAGCAACCACATATTGTAAGACAAAGGACGGCCGAGCACTTATATTTTAAACGTAGCACGAGCTGAACGCAAGGAAGATTAAGGTAAGGATTGCGAACATAGTGCGCACAGTAATTTGTACGCAAGAGTTGCCTAAAAGGCAAAGTCAAACAGGCATAAGCACTCGTGGAGTTTCACCGAGAGCAGTACGTCAGCGCTGAGGAGGTTTAAAACGTAACAGAAAAACTAGTGGCCCTTAGCAGCCCAAAATTCACTGATAACGATAGCTGGATTGTACACTTGTGACTAAACACAATATAGCAAGTTCCCTTATGTCACAAGTGCATTTGTTGACCACCTTATATCAGAAGTGCCACTGCTGACCACCATTGCCATCGTGATCAACATCCACGGGCTCACTTCCCCCCTTCACGACACAGTTTTTCTGTGTGTCTGGCTCTCCGGGCCGAGTGTTGTTCGCAGAGCTCTTCTGTACCACTCGTTGCAGCGGCAAGTCTCACATTTTCGAGCAGCCTTTCCCGCAGTCGTACAAGACCGCAGCGAAGCCGACTGAATGTAGTGCTGCCGTCGGTCGGGAACCCCAAACGTGTGCGATATGATCCGACCATGGCGGCCGAGATCATTGCGGATGCGACGCATGACGACGCACGATAACTTCCGAATACTATGCACAGAGAGAGAGAGAGAGAGAATTTTGAAAGAAGTGCGGAATGAATTTTGAAAGAAGTCCGGAACTTTTCAAGGAGGGCGACAAGCTGGCTCCGTTCTGAAGAAGACGCTTGGCACATCGATAGTGCGATGGAAAGCGTCGAGGAGGTACTGATCAACCACGGGGTCACAAGTGAGCCAGGGTCCGCAGAAGTAGAAGCAGCAGCAGCGTCAAGAGAGAGAGAAATAGAAGAGAGGAAATGCACGGATGTTAACCAGACGCACGTCTGGTTTGCTACTCTGCACTGGGAGAAGGGGGTATAGGGATGAAAACAGAGAGAAAGGAGATAGAGAGGGCACAGTTTCGCGCACCTTTGAAGCTTCGCACGAAGTCTAAACACCGTCGCTAAGACCTGTCGACTTGAGGTAGTGCAACAAGGCTTTCGTGGCTTTCTGTGCCATCGACGCATACGGCCATGGTCTAAGGATCTTCATTTCCGAAAATGGTCTACAGTCCAGCCTGATCATTGCTGCACGGAGATCATCACGCTCGACGTCGAACTGGTGACAGAGACGTAAGACGTGTTCAATCGTTTCTCTGGTTCCACAAGAGTCGCACATGGGCGTATCCCCCATTCCAATGTGGAACGAGTAGGCCTTTGTAAATGCCATCCCGAGCCAGAGGTGGCACAATACTGTCGCCTCCGAGCGGGAAATATTTGATGGCACTTATTTTAAATGTTTGATGGCATCAATTTTGTGAATATGACACTTCGGGAGGTCAATATTTGTGTGTCAGCTTTAGCCACGATTTGAAGCTTTCCTGCAGCGTCGGTCCTGGATAAGGGGATACGTACTGGTCGGCCTTCCAGATGAGCAGAACAGGCGACTTCGTCGGCGAGGTCATTGCCAGCAATGCTGGTATGTCAAGGTAGCCACTGAAATATAATTTCATGCCCTTTAGCGATAGTTTGATGATCGTCTTCTCTTATCTCATATGCCAGCTGCTCATGAGTCCTGTGATAAAGGGCAAAATGCAGAATCTGAAGTGCTGCCTCAGAATCGCAAAAGGATGACCCATTTCTGAGGTCTCTCTTGCAGGAGGTATTGTACAGCAGCACGCAGGGCAGCAAGCTCTGCCGCTGTTGATGTTGTCGTCACGTGTGAGCGTTTGAACTTGACGCTGTCAATTGAGAAACTACCCCTACGAAAGCCTGCCATGGGAGCGGGGTAGATATTGTAACGCTAGAGATACCATTTTAGGCGTGCAAATACCATCCTTTCCATCAGCTTGCCGATGCAGCTGGTGAGAGCAATAGGGCGATATGCCGCCAAGTCCAGCGGAGATTTTCCCGGCTTTAGTAATGGTACCAACCGACTTAACTTCCATTGCCGGGGAACTGTGCCTCTATGCCATGAGTTGTTAAAGCTATTCAGAAGCGCTCTTCTTACCTCTTGTCCAAGGTGTCCCAGGGCCGTATAGGTGATGCCATCAGGGCCTGGAGAGGATGATCGTTTAGAAACTGCCCGGGCAGCTTCGAGTTGTTCCATGGTAAAGTACAAGTCCACTTCCGGTACCTGAGCCGCAGGGAGCTCACTTACATCAACGTTGGTGTTGACAGGCTAGCCAGTGACTCTCGCACAGAATTCCTCCGATACACCAAGCTCTGTTTGGCCAAGATGGAGGACCAAAGCTGCAAAAGGATGTTGTTTTTGTGGGCATCAACGAAGACCACGTACTGTCCTCTAGACTACTACGGAATACTCCAGAATAGTACGGAAGAATGCATTGTAGCTATCGATCTAAAGGACTAGAAATTATCTAGTTGGCCTTGGTGTTGAACAAATGGCATGTTGAACGCAATCTGCACAAACGCAAAGGAGACATGTTGTCTTATAGTGTCTATTATGTATTTGTGCGATTTACAAACTACATGCCTTCATTCAATATCGCTTTAAAAATCCACCCCTTGCATTGTTCGGGGTAGTACTCAAATTCTTCTACTATTTATTCCTAAACCATATGTTCCAAGAGCTATAGTAACACTTGGGAAGCGTGTGACGCATGTCCATAGACGACAGAGACTGACGAAGAAAGGGGAGATGAAATATAGGGAGATTACAAGCAGAATAAATATCCGGCAAAACAACAAAGTTGTGAAAAAAAGGAACTCTACACACACAGTAGATGATGAGCCCGACAAGGCTCACTCCGTTATGCAGGTCACGTATCTCGACGCTTTGAAAGCACAGCAGCGCGTTTAAAGCCACTCGGGCACTTTTTCATTGGGGTTACTTTTAAGGTTTAATTCCAATACGAAAGAAGGAATATCTTATCTCCGGATGCCACCTTAATCGTTTAAAGCAATTTGGGAACTACTAGAATCAGGTTGTATGGTTATAACGCAGCTTTTCTTGCTGGTGATGCAATGCAGTTGTGTTGTAGTGGTAGAGGGGCCCCGTATTACAGCAGTTTGCAGGGTTGTTGGTTGGAGTATAACAAAACACGAGAGTGTTTTTTTTTTCCTATTTTGATTTAGCAGCTTTCGAGCATGATGTTACATGGATACATTTGTTCTTAGTTCAGGAGTATAGCGCAGTAAAACAGGATATCGGCGTAGTTAACACTGTCCCGAACCGATCAGGCAGTTGCTGAATTTTGAAAAACACCTCAGTGGCGCGGCACCCTCTAAAAACGACTTTTTTCCTGTCTGAATTAACCCGTCGTGAATTTCTATTACGTCGACGTGACATGATACATAGAATTCAGGGCGTGATGCAGGGAGTAAGTTCTCTGGAGCGCTGCCTAGGAGTCGCAGATGGACCATTGGTTAGGACTATCCTAAGTGATGTAGCTATGCACGCAAGGCTACAAGCTCCATGGCCATCACATATGATGTTCCGGATTTGATTTTGATATACTTAGCCGGGACGAGCCCTGTAGCTGCTGAACTAGGGCGGGTGATCGATCCACATGCTGTATAAGCGTGCAGGTGACTGCTGCGGGCCCCATGTAAAATAGTGTCTATTTCTGTGCCAACGACGAAATTTGCCCATTCTTCTACAAATCCACAATCTTATGGCGTACTCGACACAAATGCAGGCACCGCAATGAGACGGAGTATGAGGCAGGTGTGTAGTTTGATGGCAACGAAACGCAGTGAGCAGCAAGAATATTGATGAAACTCAAACGTGGCCTAGCTGTTGGTAAGCAAGCAATAACATGATGTATGCGGGCGACATGTCACATATTTCCCCTTGGAGCGTCGGTGGTCGGGTCGTCCCGTGCCATGGTAACAACGCCCGCAGTACATGCACACTTAGGAAGGCCGAGACTCATTTGTAGAGCTTGGGCTTGCACACCAATTTATTGTGCGGAAGTTCGGCTCAATGGTGTTAGCTAGGACAGGCAGGAAAAGAGCCTCAGCCAGTGCTTGAGCGCTATTCTGGAATAGATTGAAGAATTAATGCCACTGTGTGCCGTTTTAACAAGAAATTTGCATGCCCAACCTCTACTGTTTCATTGACGTGACAACCACCGTCGCCGAAACGGTATTGCGCCACGACTTCAACTATACCGCGAGATGGACTTCGACCACCACATATATTGAAGAAATTCACGATCAGGTCGAGGTTTAGCTGTAGCATGACATGGTATTTCATGCAGGTGTGCTGGTGGCCGTTATCTAAAATATGTCTGATGTGGTACGAACTCTTGACACCCTTTTTCCAAGCTCTAAATGTTCGCAGAAGTATAGAGTTGATGTAACTACGCATCTTTGTTTCGTGTCACATAACATGCATGGAGCTACTGCTCGCTTTGCCTTGCGGGGGACTTGGTGCCTAAGTACGTTTAGGGCCAATTCCGGAGCTCATGAAAGATTTGTGCATTCTGTGACAATGCGAGAAACTCACTTCAAGCCGGCAGTGCTTGGATGCTTTTCCTCCACAAGGTGAACAGGTTCGTCACAGTGCGGCGTTGGCTGGGCCTTCTGACAGAAGACGCACGTCTCCTTGGTCATGGCATTTTTCTTGAGAATGGCGCTGATTGGGGCATGGTGACTACGGCCACTGCCGGAAGGCTTCTGGTGGCATCATTGCTGATATAAGCTTCTCTCTACCCGCGACCTCAGTTTGAAGATACTTAGGCACTTCAAATTTTTGCGCCCCACTCGTTCATATGTGTCACCTCAATGCAACACCATCAGTAATACTATCGCGAGGAAATCAAACTAACCGGCTGACTTAGGAAGATTAAGACTTTCAGCCGGCAACAACACTGAGACGCAAGTTAGAGAGCCATTTTCTATCTTTGGTTTTCTTTGGGTTCTTTGGTTTGGCTATCTTTGGTTTCGGTATTGAGGTAAGCACTTGTGTTTCTCTACGTCTCAATATTCGGTACTTACTTCATGTGGAATTGGTTTAGCCCTTCGAACATCATTGCTGCGTAGGCTGACTCCAAGACAGCAAGACCCAGCTGTGACGCCTCTGATTTCAATTGCCCAAAGTAGTAGAGGCTTCTCAACATAGCAACGTTTGTCGATGTGGTTAATGAGTCGAAGGGTGCGCAGATTTTCCAAGTATTTTGTGAAATACTTATTACATCTCCGAACCACTCCGTAAATATTACAAAGGCGTCCCGATCCCTGCTTTTCCCTGTCGGTATGCCCGTAATAGCCTTGGCCTCAAGAGTGTCCATGTGAGACCGGAGTCAGTGGAGCCAATACAAAAGGCTCAACTTCGCGTTTCATCACCAGTGTTTTACACTGCTGACGAAATGCTTATGAACCAGCAGATGACCAGCTTTAGTGTATTCTGTATGTGTAGCCCCCCCCCCCCCCCTTATGTAATACCCCAAGCAGGGGTCTTTAAGGGAACAATAAATGATGATGATGATGATGATGGTGAATTTTACACACTGTGTTTTACACTGCTGACGTCGATTGTGACACTGGTCAGAATCCTTCGCTGCTCGTATTGGCGATGAGTGGCGAAGCGCAATACACATGAGTGCGGTACGGGCTCGCGTGTCTTATGAATTTCTTCATTCTCAACTCGGCAAAGAAAACGCGCGCCAAGCGCCTCCGTGAGCCACGCTCGGTTTTGCTTTTCATCGGCGCGGGTATAGCGAATCGCTCTTGTTCATGCATCTACAACTGCTTCAAATTTTGAGCTTCGAACTTTACTTATTTAGAAACATGGTAAATTCTGTGTTTCAAAGGGGCTGGCCGGAAGTATAGTTTTTTTTTTTTTTTTTTTTTTTTTTGAAGGCACGCTGTTTCAATGCGCGCACGGCTAGGACAATACGTTGGCGTGGCACGCGATACGTAATATGTTGATAATGCGATAAAACAACTTTTTGTGCAAACAGCTACTTCCAAGCACTGCTCAAGCACTGCCCAACATTGTGGAGACTGGGGCCATATATGTTCAATTTACAGATGCTCTAAACAAGAAGTCATCAAGTTTAAGGAGTGTTGATGCTCCGTATGGACCGATGAATCAGTTTCTATGGCGAGTTGTGATGAGGTTCGTATGTGCTATCTACTTATTTATTTACACGGAGACGGCAACCATCGTGATCAATGTAGTTAGCGCCTCCACAACAATAGATTACATTCCTTATCCAGTACGAACGCTTACTTAGGTTTACAGTTTTCTTTCCGTGTACATTTTTGAAATCTTTCTGTCTCCCCTTACCCCTTCCCCGTGTGAAAGATAGCAAACTGGATGTGTGCTTTCCGCTTAACCTCCCCGCCTTTCGCATCTTATTTCTCTCACTCACTCCCTCTCTCTCTTTCTCTCTCGCTCTCTCTCTCTCTCTCTCTCTATATATATATATATATATATATATATATATGCGTGTGTGTGTGTGGGGGGGGGGGGGTTTAGGATGACACTACAATTTACAAATGAAAAGTCACGTATGCAGTCTATCTCACGAGAACCGTTTCTTTCCTCGGGGTCCCCTGCGAAGTTTAACAGCAATGTAACGTGAGTTAGTAACTACTTAAGACTCTGAGTACTATGACCTGACTTCGCGGGTTCTTTATTTATTGTAGTTGTATGGGTGACTTTACATTATAGTGTGCGTTATGTGACTTCTTTTAGCAGTCTTCTTTTTTCGTGTTTCTTTGGGGCATTTATATAGCTCGCTTTAGTTTCCAGTATGCTTTGTGTAATCTCTCTTGTGAGGTATTACTGTGCATTTATGTCACTTGACTTCAAGTCAGACGTTCTCGTTCTTGTTTTTCTTTTGTTTGGTGCCGGCTTTGTTATGTAATTTTGAGAACGTAACTCTTCTATGAAAAGTTCAGTTGCTGGCGACGCTTCAAGGCACCAACCTAATCTAAATATTGTGTAAGAAAAAAGGGCCTCTCAGTAGCTTCCATAAAAACCGAAAGTTAAATCCTAAGACAACGCTGCTAAGCTACTAGAGGAAAGTAATGTTTAGCGTTAAGGGCAGTTCAAACACAGCTTCATGTGCCCGTGGTGGGTCCGCATAGTAGAGTGGTCTATTTCACGTCAGCAGAGTGGACTATTCCACGTCAATCTCGAGCAGCACGTCATAGCACCTGTGTTTGGCGGGCTTTTTTTCTCTTCTTCCCACTACATATCAAGAATAGCCGATGTATTCGCAATGAGTTTCTTCAAAGTGCCTCAGTGACCACGACGGGGTCATACCGAGAGAGAGGTGGCTAGTTCGTTTCCCAGTCGTTTTGTTCCCATTTCGATTCTGCGCAATTTCTATTTTTCGTGCACGCTCAAGAACTTCGGATGGTCAAAATTAGTCCGGCACGCTCCTTTATGGCGTCCGTCATAATTTATGTTGAAGGTATCTTAAGTATAATAAACAATTATGAAATGAATAAATTAACTTTACCCTAAGTACCGAGGTATAATTTTATTTTTACTAACGACTACAATTAGCTTCCTTAGTCAAAATTACCACGCATAACTTCTCCAGACAGTGACCATGCTGTTAGTGCACCGCCTAGCATTGGACACAGAATGAGAGTTTGAAAGGGATCGCGCAGCACATGTGTGTTATTGCTTATTGGCTGTTCAGCTCTTTGACCAATGCATGCACATGGCCAAGGCACTGACAAAAATTTTCTACAAGTGATTTCATACAGTGCAAGAGCTGAGCCAGAGACTTGGGTGACACTGCATTAAAAAATTTTAGCTGATTAACGTACACTCGTGATGTCTGCTCTCCTCGAGTCTGCTCAGTCAACGGCAAGTGTTCCTCTCTTTGTCAGCGCCGTGTGAAGCCTTGCCTCCGGCGTAGTCGATTCACGGACTCTATTACAGCGGTCCTGACCCGGCGTCTTGTCCTACAAGTTAAAATCACCAAATCGCGTGAAGGGAGCCGCTCCCCGAGGAGTCGCTGTCATCTCTGAGTGGATCGCTTCCAATTAGGCGCATGGCAGCCACTTTCGTACTCTTATGCGCTGTGGTGGCCTGGCAGGCCGCATCTCATGACATGGTAAAAGCAGGGAAAGCGACAGCATTAAAACAAGCCTCTTACTCGTCGCCGCTGAAACAAGCTAACATCGAGGAGAGCGTGGCCGAGTGCACCTGCGATGCTGTCAGAAGGCGAAAATCCGGCAAGAGCTTTCAGGCTTGCCTCGAGGGCACGACAGACTCTTTGATTTCCGACGCACGAACAGGCCACTTTGGAGAGCGGCGTCCTATATTGATGGACGCTCAGCCGCATCCGTGTGTCTCACAGATCCGCGTATGTACGAGTGCGTATTTTGACGCTCTGGCAGTGGCTGATAACGGGCTACTGCGAAGCACGCCGTGCAGCGCCTTATTCTGGCTAGCGGCTATAGAGGTCTTCCACCCTCCACGAAAGCTCGCTATCACATCCGCTACAATGGAACGTTAAGGCGCTGAGCATGGCGTTTCCGACTGCTTCGGCGAAACGCGGATCGCTCCCGCGTGCCGATGTTTGTGCTGCGCACGTTTCCTAGCTACTGCTGACAAACATTAATCCCGCTATACCAGGATCTTCGAATAGCAATCGCGAGTTTACATCATCAGCCATCGTATACGGCGTAGGTAATTATTCCTGCATTTAAAGCCTGTATTTGAGCTACTGCAAACAGCAGATATCGAGGTTAAGATGCATTGAGCGGAGACTAAACCGAGAATCGCACAAATAGCTCCCTTATCGTATTATGGCGCAGTATAAGAGAGCACGTCACGCATGCTCGTGCTTTAAACTCCTTTACTTCTCCTGAAAGCTATCAGCAATTGTTGCGTAATAACATGTATTTGATTAGGGAAATTGGAGTTGACCCCTAGCTAAAGCTTGCTCTTAAGAACAACCTGAAGAACCTGAATACTACAGTACTCGGCCATGTCGCCTACCTTTCTTCCTTGGAAACTGTGCGTAAAATAAGGCCTTTTCTTTGATGAAAGGGGGAATAACCTGGAGTTCTCGTAGTTTCGATTTCATATAAACTACTAACTGAAGGACCGAAGCGAACTTTCACCGTTTGCTGATTGGCAACTGTACCATCAACTGTGCACCGCAGTGCTAGTTGTTTTCACTCTTGCCTGTCCACATCATCATGTTGGTGTTGCACGCAACTAAAGAATACCTGAGTACGCAGCTCTAGGTTTTAAAAATGGTAGCTGCTTCCCGCCGCAAAGAGGAACAAGATTATCACTTAACAGAATGCTGTATGCCGTTGTACGCACCTAGCAAGTGCTCCTACTGTCGAATATTTTATTGCGGCCCTGGATTCATCAGTTGCGAATAAAGTCACAATGCAAACGCAAAAGTCAGTGGTAGCAAATGGAGCCAGAGAAAACATGGCTAGGGCACAATGTTCTCTGTCGTGGCAACAACTAGCGAGCTACTAAGTCCTTATTAAACATATTCAGTGTAATTTTAGCAAGGACCACAAAGATAATTAGTTTTAAAAATTTAGACAACCATACAGTTTAAAGTCATGTCCCCATTTCCCTCCCTTTTCCTACCGGACGCAATTCGAAAAAATAGATCTCTACTTATCTTGACATGTAGACAGCAGCGCTTGCCCGTCCACGCACACTCAGGTTTATCAAAATGTCGTTTCTATACCAAACATCTTTACAAACTTCCAATTTTGTGCACACAGAGATGCACTCGCTTAACACACCTTGAATTTTCCGTTAGATAAGTCCAAACAAGGTGAAGTGCACCTATAATGCTATAAAGAAATGCGTGACCCATGTCTGCCAGCACAGCAGTCCAACACTCTAACAATTAGGGCAATATCGCTATTTATTTTCTTTATCGCCTAGTTTCGCACGTAGAGAATACAAGAGAAAACACTTAAATCGTAGTTCTTCTTTTTTCTGGGGTTTTATGTGCCAAAACCAGTTCTGATTATGAGGCACAAATCATAGTTGCAAACCTTTCATCTGATTACAGATTGAAGTTTATTGAGCACGATCAAATCATCAAAAATTCTAAACCACTCAGATGGTTCCGGCAGAGTTTCGTAAGTCTCTCGTACGTAAATGGCACCTTCGACAAAGTTTTCCCTTAGAGGGCGGGTATCAGCTTCGGCGTTTCTTACAGCCATTCTGGTCTTACAGCCATTCTTTGACAGACCTAAGTCTGGTTTTCAAATGAATGCACTTCGCCTTTTTAGATGCACAAAGCCGGAACAAAAAAATCTAAAATGTCGCAAAATCAGCAGCGTTACGTAGTTTACCCAGTCCATATATGTTCCTGTCTGTGTATCGCTATTGTTACTCGGGAGCTCCCTCACAGTTACTAGAAGGCTGCTGCCATTCTACAGTCTGGGGATTGCCAGCAGAGGTACCTGTATGTGCTCACCCGGTGCACTGGGGCTTCTTGAAAAACTCGTGTTCTCGTCTAGAAGCTTAACCATGCTGGCCGAAAGGCTAGAAAGCCTGCAGGCGCGCCTAGGTTCGCTGTATACCGAGGCTCACCCCATAAAATTTCTCGCTGCTGCTATTGCTGTCTCTTGCGGATTAGACGGTCGTAACCATCACAGATGAGGGGGCGTTGTCCTTCGCTGTCGTCATTTGGCGTCTCCTATACAGATTTCGTCCTTCACGCACTCCTCTATTGCTTGTTCCCGTATCGGTCTTTCCGCCTCATTCGCGCATATTTGCATTCGCTTTATTCCTCTCGACTTTTGAGCTGTGAGAGCTGCAGAACGCTCAACTGAGAGATGAGGACCTACTTCTGCAGCGCATATTAAAAGGACCCTGCAGCAATAGGTTGGAAAAGTCAATCCTGAGTCCATTCAATCATACTTACTCCAACTCTGATTCACTGACTGAGGGAGCCCCCGTGATTCCGAGTGGGTTTGACCCAACTTGGGCAAGTCCAAGGGGTGTAGATACTGAGTCTGAGAGAACTCTAGTGAGCCCTATGTGTACTGTATGAGCTGGGGCTGGTTGGGCGTAAGTCCGAGATTGAGTGAATCCAGGTGAGCCGCAGCGAGTTCAATTAAGTCTGCAGCAAATGTGAAGGAATGCTTTTTTTTCTCTGCCTCCCTCCCTCCCTTTATAGATACAGATATAACGTTAGATAGACATTTTTTTTAAATCAGCACACTCAGTGCTACTACCAGCTCTGAACTCATTTACTGCGGTGAAATCTTCAAACTTGCGCGTTTGCATTTCTTTTCTACATTCGTTGGTGTCGTCTCTTCTTTTTCGGTGTAACACGCATTGCAAGACAACTATGAAGCCGTGCATGTAGTTCTGCATAATGGGGCAGTGGTTAGCGTGTCCAGCTCCTAACTGTACATGGCTGCAGCCGCATGAGTTCGAACTTTTCTCTGCTAGCGAAGAAAAACTATTTGAATCTTCTCGTGCAGTTTCAACAAGATATCGCAAGCGATTGGTCGTTTAGGTATGCGAGCACACAGGCAATGGGCCGATTTATACGTAAATAGGGGAAACGCGCATCATTCTTATACCCTCCCCCCCCCCCCCCCATAATTTCCCGCATCCTTGTAGCTAAAGGTCAACATCCCAGCACCAAAAAGATGGGGCGATATGAATCGAATCTTATAGTTACATGTAAGATTAAACAAGAAGAACGGCCAATCGTGCCATTCGTTTGTTCTTTGGAAACCACGCCAGGCGGGCACGCTTGCACATTTGTCGCAAGTAGTTCTCACTTCAAGACGTAGCGCCGTGTTGCTGAACTCCGTTAGCGGCGGAAAGCGAAGACTACGCAAAACCACCACTCGGCGTTTTAGTTCAGTGCATGTGCAGTGGTGAGACACTCTGTTAAGCTTGGCCGTTATCCCAAATCTATCTAATGTCGTTGGGTTCGGTTAGCTCGTATCGTCTTCGTACACTTTCTCTACGCTAGTATTGAACATACTAGCGCATTAGATACTAGATAGTATTGATGATACTTCGAGAATTCCGAACGTGTGTTTATACCCCAGCTATGTTTTATGTGCCTTGCTATAAAAAAAATAATGAAATCAAATCAAATTATCAGGGGATAAATTCACAAAATTTTTCGTTTGAAAGTTATGTTTTCTCCAACATCACGACTTGTTGGTGCCTTCCCTTACGCAGAGTTCTAACGTAGGAACGTTGTGAGTATGGGCCCAGTAAAATCTAAAATTGCCACGCAATGTAAGAACCGTGCACATTTCAACTGCCTAATATATTACAAATTACTAATAATGATTCTTTCTATTTTTCAAGAACAATGGTGATATTCCCTTGCTTTATAGCAGGATATAAATATACGAAAGACCAGACACAGCCTGCAAAGATTGATCTCTCATAAGCAACGCTGCCATCCGTACTAAATAACCTCATACCAAGATATGCGGCGCGACCCGCGGCACCTGGCACCCCGTCCATAATTCTCTCCGGGCTTAGCGTGTCTCCGCCAGCCTTCGCGCACTGCTATACCGTCCGCAGTGCGGCAGAGAGGTTCAGGTGCTCTGGCAACATGGCCGAGCAAGTAGCGCGGCAGAAGCTAAGCGCGAAGTATATGTAACCGCTGCTTCGGCTTTCAAGTGTTGTTGCGGTGTTTTAAAGGGAACGTTTATTGTTTTATTTGTTTTATTTTTTGTCTTAAAGAAATTTTTTGGGGGTATCGCGTTACAATCGCTCAGGTACAACATGTGGACCTAGCTTTTTCGCCTCTTCTCCAGGTTTGGGGTTGGTGTCTCGCAGGGCATAGATGCAACAGGGCGTACCCCACATAGCTGTGGCGCCAATAGGGAACGCGTGATGAACACTAGCATGATAAAGAACATTTACAAAGGACGAATGACTTCTCGCCAGATAGACTCAGCGGAAAGTTTCACGGTCGCATAGGCCGCATGGTGCGCGTATTTGATTGATCCCATGTTGGTCGGCGGTGCTAAAACGTTAAACATACATCGCTAAGTTTCGTACTTCTCTTTTGCTTTCTTTTTCTTTTATTGCGATAGCAATTATATGGACACTCAAAAGCAGATTTCTGCCGTCGGCGTCGCCGTCGCCGTAGCCGTCGCCGTCGCCGTCGCCGTCGCCGTGAGGTTCCGTATGTTCTCACTGTTTTAGTCTTTCTTCTTTTATTATTTTCTTACTTTTCTTGCTGCGCTTGCCTTTCTCTTAACTGAAAAATTTGCGTAAATACTTTAGCGCAGTAATTAGCGAAATTGACCCAATATTTATTTTCCATTTCCCCTTCAATTACCTTGGCTCCAACTACTACGGATGCATATATGCGGGTATATCTTTACCGGTGTGGTTTGTTTTAGAAGATATAGATATTTCGTGCCGTTTTACAGGAATGTCATCATCTGTTTGCGGACCAATTTATACATCAAGTGCTCTTTGTTAAAACCGGCAGAAAACAAAAAATATGCAGATCCTGCAAACTGTGGGATTGAATGCTTT
The DNA here is from genome assembly GCF_013339745.2 of Dermacentor silvarum. NCBI lineage: Eukaryota > Metazoa > Arthropoda > Arachnida > Ixodida > Ixodidae > Dermacentor > Dermacentor silvarum. Next base: position 156,493,407 of record NC_051154.1, read on the forward strand.
CTGAAGCATTTGGCAGGCTGCTTTGCGATCCAGCACCGTTCGGGGTTCTGCGAAGCTGCCATATTGACCAGTCGTGTGTGTATGTGCGTGTGCGTGTGTGTGTGAGACGCCGGCGAAAGAGAGTGGCAAGATTGCTCGTACCATGTCCTACTATATATCGCGTAAACATGTCAAGTTGCTCAAGTCATTCAAGGAAATAAAATCTATCATCTCACGAAATGCCAAGCGCATACATACATACATACATACATACATACATACATACATACATACATACATACATACATACATACATACATACATACATACATACATACATACATGTGTGCTTGCGTTGTAGTGCACGTTAAAGAACCCCAGGCGGTCAAAATTATGCCGGAGACCTTCCAGAATCAATCAAAACATACATACATACATACATACATACATACCATACATACATACATACATACATACATACATACATACATACATACATACATACATACATACATACATACATACATACATACATACATACATACATACGAGCAGCCCAGAGCCCCCCCCCCCCCTCCACGCACCCGTCAAACTCAGGGAGACTTCAAGCACTGGCTATATGAAATAGGAACGAATGAAACCAAAAGGGTGAAGTTCTATGATAATTCAAAGGGCAGTACTAAACAGTTCGATATCAAATTAGGATTTGGAAGCGAAATTATAGCAGAAAATTTCCCGGTGATGATTGCTCATGCGAGCATGTATAAATAGCAGAGCAATCATTTAGTATATTTTGTTAGCATGTCGCAAGTGCGTAATAGTGAAAGACGGCAGGAGAGAGGGGGGAACAGAACTTTCTTTAACCAATAAGCTAAAGTCTAATTTCATACTCCATGGGCTCACTGGCGTTATTTCGCTTAGCTGCTCTGATAAATTCCGCCAGGTAAACTTGCCAGGTATTGATACTAAAGTATTTCTAATACCTTCCGACCTCACATGCTGGCATTCCTGCAGTATCAAAATCGTCGACGTATGAGCGCTTCTAACAACAAACACAGGCGGGCTTGACGGCAGTATTCACAGGCTAAAATTAATGCGCAACACAGCACGCACAATTCAAATAATTAAGTTAGAACATTTCCGCTTATCGTGAAACTGATGTATTAGGAAAACGCTTTTTGAAACCTTTGTGACTGACCTAAGTGTACTGTAGACTAGGCCACTGCATCCTTTATTGTTCCATAAATAACAAGTGCCAATAGCGGAGGTTACACCTTCACGTACCACTAGTGACTAGAAAACTGAGCAAGGTAGTAGCCATTGCAGTTGGTTCACAGTCCCAGCAGCTTCCGAAATGAAATAGCAGATTGAGGACACTCCCATAAACGAAGTTATTGCTGCCCTACACGTGGTGAAGGCGTCGTCACAGGCTGGTGACCAAGCCGAAATATCTGCGTCATCACGAAAGAGGTCCGTCAGTGTTGCACCTACAGAGGCAAAATTCCGAATAAAACGGCGGAAATGGGAGCACAGGCCAAAGAAGCTTCAAAGTTCCTGCAAGTTTTTTTTCAGTTTTGGAAAGTCGGTGATTGCGTGAGGTTTGGTTGCATCGGGAAGAAGGCCGACTTGCGATAGCAACATTACCAAGCACGTTCAGCTGTCGTGCAGCAAAACGGCATTTCTTTAAGTCTAGTTGGAGTCGTCAGTGAGGCATGCATGGCTGAATGTGCTCGAGACGGCTGACATGCGTGTGGAACTCACCGTAAAAGACAATTACGTCATTAAGGTAGCAGAGGTACGTGCTTCATTTGAGGCCCAGTAAGTATTGTCAATCATACTGTCAAACGTGGCTGGCGCTTTGCATAGGCCGGATGCCATAAGGGTCAATTTCTATAATTCGTCGGGAACAATAGGCCTAAACGCTCTATTAGGTGAATCAGATGGTGCCATAGGGACTTGCCAATATCCGGAGCGTAAATCCAGGAAAGACAAGACCTCCGGTCCCTGCATACAGTCGAAGGCGTCGTCGATGCGTGGCAATGGGTAAATGTCTTCGCGTGTGATCTTGTTCAGATGGTGGTAATCGGCGCATAAGTGAAATGCGCCATTGCTTTTTGTAGCAAGAATGACCGGTGACGCCCAGGGAGCGCTTGAAGGCTGGACGACGCCGCACTTGAGCATCTCAACAACTTAGTCGTCAGTAAGAAGGCGTTTTGATGCTTAGACACTATAAGGGCATTGCCTTAGATGTGCATGGCAACCCGTGTCTATCTGGTGGGAAATGTCGATGTGTGACCCAATCTAGAAGCATGAATTTTGAAAGAAGTGCGGAACTTTTCAAGGAGGGCGACAAGCTGGCTCCGTTCTGAAGAAGACGCTTGGTCATCGATAGTGCGATGGAAAGCGTCGAGGAGGTACTGATCAACCACGGGGTCACAAGTGAGCCAGGGTCCGCAGAAGTAGAAGCGGCAGCAGCGTCAAGAGAGAGAGAAATAGAAGAGAGGAAAGGCAGGGAGGTTAACAAGACGCACGTCCGGTTTGCTATCCTGCACTGGAAAAAGGGGGTATAGGGATGAAAAGAGAGAGAAAGGACATAGAGAGAGCACAGTTTCGCGCACATTTGAAGCTTCGCACGAAGTCTACACACCATCGCCAAGACCTGTCGACTTGAGGTAGTGCAACAAGGCTTTCGTGGCTTTCTGTGCCATCGACGCATACGGCCATGCTCCAAGGATGTTCATTGCCGAAAATGGTCGAGAGTCCAGCCAGTTCAATGCTGTCCGGAGAGCTTCACGCTCGACGTCAAGCTGGGGACAGAGACATAAGACATGTTCAATTGTTTCTCTAGTTCCACAAGAGTCGCACATGGGCGTATCCCACATTGCAATGCGGAACGAGTAGGCCTTTATAAATGCCACCCCGAGCCAGAGGCGGCACAATACTGTCGCCTCAGAGCGGGAAATGTTTGATGGCACTTGAAGCTTCAAGGTTGGGTCAATTTTGTGGAGATGGCACTTCGGGTTAAGAGAAGACCAATATTTGTCTGTCATAGCTTTAGCCACGATATGAAGTTTTCCTGGAGCGTCGGTCCTGGATAAGGGGATTGGGACTGGTCGGCCTTCCAGATGAGCATACCGGGGGGCTTCGTCGGCGAGGTCATTACCAGCAATGCTGGTATGTCCCGGTAGCCACTGAAATATAATTTCATGCCCTTTAGCGATAGCTTGATGGTGGTCTTCTCTTATCTCATATACCAGCTGCTCATGAGTCCTGTGATAAATGGCAAAATGCAGGCTATGAAGTGCTGCCTTAGAATCACAAAATATGACCCATTTCTGAGGTCTCTTGCAGGAGGTATTGTACAGCAGCATGCAGGGCAGCAAGCTCTGCCGCCGTTGATGTTGTGACGTGTGACAGTTTGAACTTGGGCGTGGTTTTCGTGGCCGGAATGACAACGGCACCGGAAGAACTGGTAGATGAGACGGAACCATCGGTATAGATGTGTATTCGGTCCTAGTAGGTCTCATTCATTAATAGCAGCGTCATCTGTTGCAGAGCTATTCTTGGGTGATTGGCCTTCTTCTTTACGCCCGGAATACTTAGGCGCACCTGAGGCTGTTGCAGGCACCACAAGGGAAATGAAGGCCTTGCTGCTGGGGTGTATCCTGATGGAAGGCAATCTAGATTGGTGACGATAACTTCAGAAAACGTGGAACGAGGTCTCTGCGAAGGCAAAAACGCCAAGTGATGATCGGGGACGCGGGAAAGATGACGGATATGCGCCCTGAGACAATCCACTGCAACGTATGTTTGGATCGGATGATCCTTGGCAAGGACGATTGTTGCAGGTGTTGACGCACCGCGAGGAAGTCCTAAGCAAGTGCGCAATGCTTGGCCCTGTGAGCTCTCCAACGAGCGAACATTTGAATTGCACGTATTGGACAACACTGGAAGGCTGTAGCGTAGGTATCCTAGAAATAGAGCTCTGTACAACTGAAGCATGAAGCGTACAGATGTGCCCCATGTTTTCCCGCACATGAATCTCAGTACCTGGGCAATTGACGACAGTTTTTTCTTCAGGTACGTCCAATGAGGGCTCCAGGAAAGATTGCGGTCGATTATTACACCTAAAATTGATGGGTCTTTCCGTAGGCAATAGTGTATCCATTAATAGAAACTGGGTATGGCGTCATAAGTTTTCGAGTGAATGCAGCCAATGCACATTTCTCGGTTGATACAGTCAAGCCCTGTGCTTGAAGATATGCTGATGTCAAGGTTGCTGCTCAATGCAAACGCGCGCGCACCTGAAGCCGAGTAACTGCAGAAGTCCAAAGGCAGATGTCATCTGCGTATATCGAGAGGCAGATTGTCTTAGGTAAAACGTCAGCTAGTCCAATGAGTGTCACATTGAACAACGTCGGACTCAATACTGCTCCCTGAGGCACGCCGCAGTACATGTAATGTTCAGCTGTGGGGCCGTCTTCTGTTTGCTCAAAAAACAACCGGCGAGTTATGTAGTCGGATAACCAACGAAGCATGCGGCCGCCGATTCCAATAGTCTCCAGGGAGGTGACGATGGCATCATGTGCAACGTTGTCATACGCGCCTTTCACATCGAGAAAGAGCGCAACTGATATGCGCTTACGGCTTTTCTCCTGCTGCACAAACGTCGGGAGGTCAATGACGCTGTCAATTGAAGAACGACCCCTACAAAAACCTGCCATGGAAACGGGGTAGATATTGTCATGCTCGAGATACCATTCTAGACGTGCAAGGACCATCCTTTCCGTAACCTTGCCGATGCAGCTGGCAATAGCAATAGGGCGATATGCCGCAGCAGCAGCGCAGGCAGCAGCGTCAAAGATGCAAAGGCCATCAACGGGCTCAACGCGGCAAATAAAGTTAAAAGCCGCGCAAATGTGCTGCATACGAGCATATTGGTGATTCCATCACTGCACAGATTGAGAAGAACCGAGGGCAGCGGAGAACATTTTCGACAAACGAATACGTCAGAGGCTGTAAGGAGGACAGTGCCTTCAGAAACAGAGGTGCATGAATGACACAGTCATAAGGGAGGAAGAGCATGTAGAAACGGCGTTGTCGTCAGAAGCAGTTTATCACAAGGAGGACGGGTGTCGACCTGCCTCAACGTCATGAAGTGCAGAAAGTTTGAGTTTGGCTCGACAACAGTGAATAACGGTGTTATGATTTTCAAAGACTTCCCAGCCTAAAATGATGTCATGGGAACACGAGGGGAGCACGACGAACTCAATGGTATAGAAGTTCTTGAATGACCAGCCGAGCAGTACAGGCAGACCGAGGCGTTATGTTTCGCGTGCTCGCAATTCGAAGAAGCAGGTCTGACGAGGGCATCACAACTTTTCGAAGTAAGCGACATACTTTGGCGCCAATGATAGAGACGGCGGCTCTTCTATCAACAAGTGCAAAGGCGACGACTCCTTCAACAGACACTTCAATGACGTTGGCTGGAGAGACACGAGGACTTGTGCTTTGCGACGGGGGCGCAGTTTGTGCCCCGGGAACTGCGGCCATCAGTTTACCTGCTCGGTGGATTCGGTACGGAGACGCATCGGAGGAAGCGAGTGCCGACGTGAAGATTGCAAGCGACGGGTGGGCACATGTGTGCGATCAGGGCAGAATGAAGATATAGGAGGGCTGGGACTCACTGAGGAAAAAAAAAAGGCGCTGTTTCGCCCGAAACGCAAAGCATTGATAGCGATAGCAAAATGTTAGACAACTACATGAAGTAATGTTCGTAGTTTTAACGGCTGTATAAACTGCAGTAAATGTTCGCTGACTAATTAAATTAACAAGCATGCCGTCACGTGCGCACAAGCAAATACCAGATCTGACTGGATGACCACGAACATTCGCTGTCAAAAACGCTGGCGCGATGAAGACTGCCGGAAGCAGAGAGCGAACGCTTCGTGTGGCCTCTCGCTTCGATCTCGAGAAGTTGAGATTGCAAGGTTTCTTACACTAGGCGTCCGTGAACACAGCGTGCATAAAGTCACCATGCAGCCCTATCGGCGAGGTCCACCGCCTTTGCAATAACCGCAGATTACATACAAGATATGGTGCGTGGGACGCGTATGCGCTCATCCGCGTGAACAGCCATACGCAGCCTCGGCCGTACTACAGGAGGACATGCGCCCTTACATGCTTCCCGACGTGGGCTTGATCACGTTGCGCACTCACCGCGCTCCTCTCTGCCTAGCGCACAGTTGATCACGTGACGTTCAATATAACTATGCGGTAAGACGGCGCGGATCAAGTCACCATCCTTCGCAGCTCACCCTCGCACGTTTTTCCTTGCGTTCAAAGCTTACGGTGCGCGGGGTGCGATATTATGGAACTTGGTCTTTATGCGGATCATCACGGTGACGGCGACAGAAACAAATTCGCCTGTAGTACCCATATCATTGCTATCACCATAAAATGAGCAGGGAAGGGCGGAGCTGGCCGGATGTACAGGGAAGGAAGCATGCGCCTACGACAATGGCGCGCCACGGGTGACCGCGCCAGAAGCAAAACATATCAGACGATCATCCGAGGTGTGCCATTGCTGGGGGTGCGCTCCAAGTGGCGGCTGGAAGGTAAAAAAAATGCAGCCGTTCTGGTAGCGGTGAGAAAGTCTGAGATCAAGATTTGGCAGCTGTTTCTGGGTATGTGAGACATGCACTGACTGGCAGTGGATCATGGGTTTGAGGGATAGTTTGACGGACTTTTTCTTGAGTGAAGTTGTGGAGCGTAGGTGTTAAAAAGCGTGACGGCTCTGGGGCGCAAGAAGCCAAAGCCTGCTGGCGGGCAATCTTGAACTCCTGAATATTTAAAAGCACAGGAGGGGGGTCATCTACGGTGGCGAGGCCGGATGGGGTATCGTCAAGCCCAGGAGGACGTCTGATTTGAAGGCGTTGCCTGCGAAATTTGTCGCAGCTGTGACAGAGTTGCATTACTTCGACGATAGTGCGAGGGCTCTATGATAGCAACATTTGGCATTCGTCGTCTTCGATTCTCTTCATTATATACTTGATCTTCTCATCTTTGGGCGTCGGCTCATTCCTACAGTTGTAAAGGTCAACGAAGTCTCAAATTTAACTAGTAAACCTTAGGCCGACCTGCTGGGATTGAGTACGAAAGCATTTCTCTACGCGAAGCTTTCGTACCACTGGGCGACAGAAAACTTGGGCAAAGCTGGTCCGCAAGACAGAGCATGTCGTAAGCTCGGCTTCATGGTTAAAAAACTGTAGCTTGGCAACATCCGACAGATAAAATATGGCATTCGACAACTCGGTCCCATCCGTTGTACGCACTCACTCGCTGGTATGAGGTGATCCAATCGCCAACATCTTTGTTATCTGTACCAGAGAAAATTAAGGGGTCTCGCTGACGCAAGACACCGAAACACAGTGTCTGCAACGCCGTCGGAGGAGTGCTACTACTTACGTCGTCGGGCGTGGTTAGACGTAGCGGTCGACTCCGGACTTCCAGGTATAGACGAGGAAACAAAGGAAAGTTTGTTTTTATAATCGTCCAACTTTACTTTATTTGACTTTCCCTCGTGTTAGGGTTGCGCTATCACAGACGCGTTCTTACATGAGCCACACGACATCGCTTCGCAGGTGTGTGCGCCCGTGTCATGTGTTTGCTGGCGTTCCGCTTGTTGGCGTGCCTGTACATAAGCCCCGGCAATGCTTTGCTTGTAGTTCATTTATTCCGTTACGGCCCATCTTGCCAAGTAAGCAGTTTGCTTCCGTTGCTGGCAATTCACTTACTTCCGTTGCTGGCAATTTGGCATTGCCATCCGTGGCCACAACATTAGTATTTACGAAGGCAATTTTAACTTCGTGACGGTGCATTAACGAGCGCGTGTATACAAATGCTATAATTCGGTTGTTTATCCATTCAGCTTTCCGCGGCGGCTCATTAAATCAATGCAAGCATGCTAGTTTGCCAACAACGCTCTGCCTAAACAAGACAAAAATTACTATGGCGCTTACTATTCAGTCCCCAGTCTGTGACATCTTGAAGAATATCTGCTCAAAAGCTAAAGATAAGGACGTGAGCGTCGTACCTGGTTCTCTGCTCAGGTTTGCGCACGGAACAAACAGGCAAATAAAACCGTGCCGCCAAAGTAATCTCCCGTACGTGCCCGTGCGAAATCCGCGAAATCAGGCTGCTCCCATGGTGATGGCCGGAATGCGCAGGCCGGAGTTTCGCGATTTCGGAGGCGGCGGTGCATGCTATCGCGGGCGCCGTCTTCAAATTGAGATTCAAGAAGATGGCGCGACGGGAAGGGGCGCGAGGCGAGGGCGGCGGCCGTGCACTTCCAAGCTGCTGCCGTTTTTTCGCCAACGATTGCCATTCTTTCTCCCTTGGACGCAATGACCCGTTTCCGTTTCCGCCAACCGGCCGTTTTGAACCGACCGCTGTTCCAGGGGTGCCATGCAAACGCCTCGCATTCTATTGCTACCCTTTTTCTTCCGCGCCGCCAGCAGTGTTGGCGCTTGCCTTTCTCTATCCTCCTCCGTGTCTTCTCATTCGGGGCTCGGTTCCGCTGTTTTCATCGCTCGCCGTGTATTTGGTGAGGCCTCCCGCTTCAGTAGCATTGCGCGAGGTCGTGTGCTTCCCGTTCCTATAAGCGCTGGCATCGGTTCCCTTCTCTGGAATATATGTACGTGTTTAGTGCACTTTGCGTCGAGCCACTTTCCAACGGAAGCACGTCTGGTTTAGTGGACGCTGCAAGGTTACTGCGCAAAGTGAAGCGACTGTGGAGTTCGTATCGAGCTCGACTGGGATCTGCAGCGGGGCACAGAGTGCAATCCGTTTCTTTGGGCTCTCTAATAGAAAGTTATGGAGCAGCGAAAGCCAGGCCCCAGTATGCCGTACCGGAAAGTCCATCAGTGCCACATAAATGCGCATGCGCATAGCGGCTCTCGATTCTCATGTGAATACGCAGAAACACTTGATTTCTACCGCGTACAGCCAACTGCCTGGGTCGGAAACAGGAGAAGCACACGTCTTACATTATGTGCTGCTATTACAACCGTCACGTATGAGCAAAAAATTAAAGGCAACGCGCATGATTTAACTTTTGTTATGCTATAACTGAACGTGAACTAGAGAATAACAAAGAGACGGTATCAAATCATGCTACCATGCTAATCACCCTTGCAGGATGAATTCGTATAGAAACAATAAGAAGGTGGTGACATTGAAGGCTTATAATGGAAAAAATTAGGGGCAGCTTCACACTAGTGCGAAGACTGAACAAACAGCGAAGCTGGCAACCCCACCTAGCATTATCTCGGTTCGGCCAAGTTTTTACGAGGTTATGCTTCGAGACTCGGCCACGTTTTGCGCAAGATCGCCCCAAAATTATTGACAGCCCAAGGAGCAACGAACACTCGGTTATTAAAGTAATTGGACGTATCTGGATGCTCAAACGCTTTCGCTCAGTTTCGCGGGCTCGTAACTCCGGATCTTCTGCGAATCGGCTGAGGTTTCGCCGCCGCTTCGGCGGCGCGATACTCGGGATCGGACCGTAGTCGTCTCACTCGCTCTCCTGTAGCGGCGCGGCGGCTTTCGCACCGCGCCTCCTCTTCTTCGGGAGCGACGCTCTTCATCAGCCGCCCGACTTTCGCGGCGATGTGTACGGCGTTAAGACGGCGGGGCATTTGTGTCGCCGCGGCGGCGACGCGGAGCTATTATATATCCCATGGGTCGGTGCAGTGACGTCACGGCCTAGCTCCGCCTCTGCGCAGCCGCGGTAACCACTCAGCACGGCGCGGTGACGTCATGGTTCGGCAAAGCTAAGGCGCAATGATGCGGCGACCGCGATGAAGTCACGGCTCACGCAGCTGTGGCGAGGCTCGCGGCGTGGTCGGCGCAGCAGGGGCGAAGCGTTGCTAGGGGACGCGCGGTGACGTCATCGCCAGGCGGAGGTTTTGCGGCGTACTCTCGACGGACTATCCTCGAGCTTAAACAGCTTCGCTAGTTCACAGGGGTATGTGCCATTGCGCATGGGCCCTTTTTGCACTATACCTCTAGGATCAACCCACATTACCGGAGTACACTACCGGACTACCTCCAACGTAGACAGCTTCGCTGGTAAAAAGGAAGTTTCTAGAAAGCCTTGGTAACCTTGGCACTATATGAACACTGCATTTCAGCTAAGCAATGACCAATGCTCCATTCGCATTCCTAAATTACGCGCAAGGAAGTACGATGGGAGCCTAACGCAACTCTGCTATGTTCTAGCTGCCGAACGCAGCTAAAAGTCGCTGCAGCGACTTTTAGTCCCGTTCCCTTCTTTTTGACGAAGAAAAATGGAATGGAATGGAGTAACTTCAGTATGATTCGGGTCATGCTTTACCGCAAACCAAGCAATGGAGCTAGTTTGTTCAAGTTATGTCTAATGCGCGCTGACGCATAAAAAATAAAACAAAAACACGGACACATTTGTTTATATCTGTCTCTGTGTCACTATTTTTTTTTCTGCTCTCCACCTAAGCGAAAGTTAGGTATATATTGCTCTACCAATTGAGCAACGGCAATGGCTGTCCCTTTATGCTTAAAGGGAACACCTAAGCCGCATTAAAGGGAACACAACATTAATCCTTGTGCATTGTGAGTTTTGCTATTCCTGTATGGGGAGTAAATGATTTCCTTGAATTTACTTGATAATTTTATTCACGATGTCGATTATATAACACGTGAAGGCATTTCAGCCGCGTGACGAATTGTCTTATCTTACCAGTCATTGTTTTACCAATTCGCCTTTGAAGAATCAGCAAGTCGCGAACGCGCTCGCCCGTTGCCACAGGCTGCCCGGCCCGGGCTCGGGCCGGGCTCGGGCACGGCATGTGCTTTTTGACCCGGGCCCGGGCCGGGCTCGGGTTTTTTGACGCGGGCCCGGGCCGAGCTCGGACTTTCTGGTGGTGTGCATGTAAGGCCTCATTCACACAGCCGTCAAACGCTCCGTCACGTCACCGTCACGGCATCCGTTTTCGTCAGGGGAGAGGGTTTGCGAGTCGTTTTCCCCTCAAAAACGGCTCGCCGGCGACGCAGAGCGGTGCTCTACGTTTCCGTCGCCAGCACGGTGACGGATCCCCGCCCCTCAAATATCGACCAATCAGAAATTAAGAAGCCGACGCTAAATACAGCCATATTACAAAGCTGAAGCTGGCAACAGCAGCGGCGGCTGGTTTGTTTACATGCGTGCCATCATTGGTTCCACGTGCGGCACGTCGAAAACTCAGCTGTGCGTTTCGGTGGTGCTCAAATGTGCGACATGGACCACGCCGATGGCCGAACTTGCGATTCCTGCACATTTTTCGCCCCCACGTACTTGTTCGTCGCCGAGCTTTGCGCCCTTGTTGCGGTCTCCACTTGCAAATCAAGAATAGCAGCAGAAAACCGCTCGGCATTGCGAAAGTCGCCTATTCGTACACTGCTCCGTCGCGCCTGCTGTGCGTTTTTTTGACGTGATGGTGACGTGACGGAGCGTTTGACGGCTGTGTGAATGAGGCCTAACGTGCAGCGAGTTATCCTCGCGCGTCATCGACTCTGAAAAACCTGTTGCCCCGGCGCAGCTGGAAGTTAGCAGTGCTACTCCTGTGTACTTCCCCTTTCTTCTTCCTTCGTATTTGGTGCTGTTTGAAGAGAATGTAAAAGTCCAGAAAGACCGAAGTCACCTCAAGCCAAAGGATGTCATTGTATTCCTTACCTAAATCAATGTAATTAATGGTTGCAGCGCGGTGTAAGCGCGTTCGCGACTTGCTGATTCTTCAAAGGCGAATTTGAAAACGATGGCGGGTAAAATAAGATAATTCGTCACGCGGCTGAAATTATTTCACGTGTTATATAATGGACATCGTGAATAAAATTATGGGCAGTAAATTCAAGGAAATCATCTACTCCTCATACAGGAACAGCAAAACTCCAATGATAGTAAGGTGTCAGTAGCAAGGAAATTAAATAACGAATAGCCTTGGCAGGCGGGACGTGTGCTCTGGCAAAATGAATAAATCGTAGTGAGCCTCGAGCTCTGGACCACTACAGCCAGCGTTTGCTTTTGAAGCGTGACTTGTCTAACCGTTACAAGATCAGGAGGGGCTCGAAACCCCCTGACCCCTTCCACTTCCGGAGCCCCGGGTCGCCTCGTATAAGCGAAATATATTACTGTTCCCAGTAGAGCGCAGTTTCGCACATCACGTAGCAATGCTTGGCGCTCAATGTCTTTTTCAGTTTCGGGCCTGGTTCGGGCCGGTTTCGAGCCGGGCTCGGGTTGGGCTCGGGTCGGGCTCTGGCCTAAGGTGAAAAGGTGGCGGGCCGAGCTGGGCGGGTAATGTAGATTAATTCCGGGCCGGGGCCGGGCCCGGGTCTCGCCATAAAACTTTTGGTCGGGCTCCGGCGGGCAGCACAACGTGAAAACGCGCCCGGGCCAGGCCCGGGCTGAAAAAAATCGGCCCGTGCAGTGCTCTATACTGTACTACGTCAGAAACTTCCCTAATTGAGCTTGTTGGTACGGCTTTCATGGCAAAAAAGCCGCGCGAGGAACGGTTTATGGAAGAGGCGTTCGAACAAAATGCTGTTGACTAACGCAAACGTTTGTTGCTTGACCACGATATAAGCTGAAGAAAACGAAAGCAGGAAAAAAAGTGTGCCACAAACAAAACACATAGAACAACCAAAAACGCAAGGCACGCGTACAAAACACCTTAAATAAAATTAAACAAGAGGGTCCTATCATTCCGTTCTGGAGATATCAATTTCCCTGCCAGTCCCTGCAACTGAAGGAGAGCTCACACATGAGGGCTCTTTGCAATGCATTGTGAAAGCTTCGTAAATTTCACGAGCACGCACATCACGAAACCTGGTACACAATACGCTCCTGGTGGAAGAACGGCGCGCATCCGCATTTGGTACACAAAATGACAAATTTGCTGCGTTTTCTACTTCATTTTGTTAGCGTGTTCGCTAAAGCAGACATTAATACTATGACTTTTTTTTCGATGCAGAAGCCACCTTAAAACCTGAGAGTTTCGTACTCGACTTTGGCTTTGCAGGAGACAAAGCACCTGGCACACCGTTTCTTACCGGTCATGTATGGCAAAGAGAACCAAGCTTTAGTGTGGAATAAAGCACTCGTTCACCTGCACGCCCGGTGGCCTTCTTAATTCACCTGGTGTGGCGCCTCACTGTGTGTTTGTGTGTGCATGCGCGTGTGTGCATGTGTGTGTGCATGCGTGCGCGTGTGTGTACGTTTGTGTGTGTAAGTGTATATGTGCGTGCGTGGACCTGTGTGTGTGCGCGCGTGTGTGTGCGTGTGTATGTGTGTTTGTATGTGTGTTTGTATGTGCATGCACGTGTCTGTGTGCGTGCGTGCGGGGGTGTGTTTGTGTGCGTGCGTGTGTGTTCATGTGCGTGTGGGCGTGTGTGTGTTTATGCGTGCGTGCGCGCGCATGTGTGTGCGTGTGTGTGTATTGGCGCGCGTGCGTGGACCGTGGGTGTGTGCATGTGTGCGTGTGGCATGTGGTTTGTGTGCATGCGCGTGGTGTGTGTGCATGTGCGGTGCGTGCGTGTGGTGTGCGTGTGGGCGTGTGGTGTGTTTTTGCGTGCGTGATGCGTGTGTTGTGTGTGTGTGTGGTTGTGTGTGTGGTGTGGTGTGTGTGTTGTGTGTGTGTGTGTTGGTGTGTGTGTGTGTGTGTTGTGTTGTGTGTGGTGTTTGTGTGGTGTGTGTGTGCGTGCGGTGGGTGGTGTTTGTGTGCGTGGCATAGAGTGCGTGTGGGCATGTGTGGTTTAGGGGTGGTGTACGTGCGTGTGTGTGTTGTGTGTGTGTGTGTGTGTGTGTGTGTGTGTGGTGTGTGGGTGTGTGTGTGTGTGTGTGTGTGTGTGTGGTGTGTGTGTGTGTGTGTGTGTGTGTGTGTGTGTGTGTGTGTGTGTGTGTGTGTGTGGGTTTGCTCACTTGTGTGTTGTTGCGTGTTGCGCTCCACTGATAAAATTTAAAAATAAAGCTTATAAAGAAAACAAAAGTGAAATTAGCGGGCAAGAACAACAGAACTACTTTTGTTGCACCAGGAATGTGCCCTTGCTCGAGCATTTGAAAAGAGAAAATTTTGGGTTTCAACCGGCGGTCATCAAGCCTTAGCCAGGGTTGCTGAAGATGCTGATTAGCAACTCAGCCACGCGGCTGTTTTAATACGAGTAGCATATTGTTGTACTTTTGTGATATAACTTCACCGTGTATTGGCGACATACCTGTAGAAACGGCGCAAGGGAACATACAGCAGCGAACGACCGCAGTGTTCTACTATAGCCAGATCTCTTACGTGACGCACGCATCAAAACTAACAAAAATCTGCTTATTTGTAGGGCTTAACACCAACATGCATGTATCATTATAGGTCAAACGGCGGTTTATAATATTTAATTATTTATTTAAGATATACTCCAGTCCAAGGACTAAGCAGGTGGGCGTAAAACATGATACAAAAGAACATAGTGTGAACAATATTAAAGTACACAGGAAAGAGAAAGAAAGGAAATTTGATAAGCCTAGAGAAAGCACAAGTTTGGTAAGACGGTAACATAAAGCATGAATATAATGGGAAATGATTCAATAACACATTTTCGAACGCTTTCACGCCAGCAATCATTAGCGGACTTACAGGCAAGGCTTTCCATTGTGGGATAGTACAAGGGTAAAACGAGTGCTGCGAAAGCCTAGTGTGAGCAAAATTTAGTGATATCAGAACATTATGAGCGTGACGTGTTAGTCGTGATAAATTGGGGCGTATGTAGGAGTGAGGCTGATATAAATTGATTAGAGAGCAATAAAAACAAAAAACAAAAAACATAATTTTATCGACAGCTCTCCTCTTCTCTAAGACTAAATGTTGTTAGCCATGAGCTAGTCGGTGAATTCTTGCGACGATAGGAGTTAAAAATGAAGCGAACTGCCTTCCTTTGAATCACTTCAAGCTCGTAAATGTGTTTTTTCTTCCTTTTTTTTTTTTGTTTAGGTACAGCTCCCAAGCTATGCTCGCGTATTTTAGTTAGGCCTCAAGAGTGTATTACACGCGAGAATTTTTACATTAGATGGGGCAGCTTTCAGTTACTGTCAAAGAAACCCAAGTTTTCTCGAGGCGGACGCACACATTTTATTAATGTTACCTGACCATGACAGATTATTAGTGATGTAACGCCTAAATATTTATAGTCATGCACTTGGTTTAGTAAACGCTCGTCAAGTTTATGATCAAATGACGGAGCATTTTTCTTTCGACAAACCTGAAGAAAAACATATTTGACATCGTTGAATTTCATCAACCAATCCTGGCACTACTCCAGAACAGCGTTAGGCTAGCTAGCCGGTGAGCATTCTTGGTCTCACGATGAAGTGACAGTTTTAAAGAGAATGCCGTCGTCGGCAAATACCGTATTTTCTCGCATATAACCCGCACCAAAATTGAAAAATATTGCTTAAAAAGTGGGGGTGCGGGTTATCTGCGAATATTCGTGAAGGGAGGGGGTGGGGGGTCGGCTTCACGGCAACGCGCGGCCTGTCGTGCAGAATGCGCATGTCTATCGACATCGACGTGTGTTAAGCCAATAAGAGGCCAACACAGGTTATAGCCAGATCCACATCCATAGTCTAGATAGACGCTTTTCGCATGCTTTTTGCATGAGTCAGGTGCCGTTTCTTGAACGCCCAGTTTGCACAGTTGGCCAGCCTTGTTTAGGCATCATGAGTGCGTCTCGGCGGCAGTCTTTCACAGTGAAAGAGAAACTGAAGATCGTAGCCGCTGCTGAAGAAATAAGCAACAGAGCTGTTGCGAGACGGTTCCGAAGACGATCACGTCTTTGAGAGAGGCCATGAAGCCTCGCATGGCAGCACTGAATCGGACGACAGCACAGACAACGTTGCGGCGGCCGTTTTGAAATAAATTTGTTTTGAAAGCGAAATGATGACTGGCCGTAGTTGTAACTTCCTAGGCCTCATTTTTTCGGATAAGCGTGAGGGTTATACGCGAGGTTATTTTTTTTTTCTTTTCATGGAGTTCAAAGTTGGGGGTGCGGGTTATATGCAAGGGCAGGTTATATGCGCAAAACTACTGTAACATGGTGCCTACTAATAATGTGTCGATTGTTGTGATAATATCATCTATATAGCTGAGGAACAGTACAGGGCCAAGAACACTCCCCTGGGCGACTATACAAATGATACGTGAATGACCCCAGACATGGACGACTATTTTTGGCCAGTTGCACTATTAGAATGTTGGAGAGATACATTTACTTGCTTTACGGACATCAGTAGCGGAAATCCCACTGTACAAGTGTGTTCTTCCTCCAAGGCCACTCAGAAAGAGACATTAGCAATTTTCAACCTGTGCAATCTCGGCCCCTGGCACTGACATCCGGCCAATTATCGGGTGGTAATAAAAACACAAAAAGGTAAACAAAAATATGAAACAAACACATTATAAATGTGGAAAAAATTTGGGGAAAGCAAAGAGGGAATGTATTAAAGGCGATCTCACAGATTTCGAATGTGAGTGCTTGAATTTTGGAACTTGAATTATGGAATTTTGGTATGGTATGGTATGATGAACTTTATTCAGGTCCTGAAGATCAACCCTTCGGTTGATGCAGGCGGCTCCCACGTCAGGACATTGTTTATTGTGCGGGGATTAAATTAACAAAAATAATAGCCTCGGCCCGCACCATATAAATAAAGCAGGCAAATTCCAATTACAAAATAAATGAATAAGGACTAGCCAAATGGAATTTACAGAAAAAGGAAAAAAAAATGTCAGGACAGTAAGGTTTAACCTTACCGCCGTGTCGTGGGCCTTCTGGACGGCCTGTACTTGATCTGAGA
The DNA here is from genome assembly GCF_013339745.2 of Dermacentor silvarum. Taxonomy (NCBI): domain Eukaryota; kingdom Metazoa; phylum Arthropoda; class Arachnida; order Ixodida; family Ixodidae; genus Dermacentor; species Dermacentor silvarum. The sequence goes on from NC_051154.1 coordinate 156,510,295, forward strand.
GAACGCCACTGTGAAGGCTTGTCGCCACCAGTCTCTTTCCTTGTGACAGTCTGTGAAAGCCACACGACATTGCCAAAGCATATAATCCAGAGTCATGATGCCATTATACTTCTCGAAATTGATTGGTACCTTTCTTTCTGGATATAGCTTTCTAATAAAGTTTGGACTAATATAAGTTCTTGTCTGTAACAATCTCAGAGTCACCGCTTGAGCTCTATTGACCTTAGAGTGTGGCACTGGGAATTACTTTTTGTTCCGGTAGTAATGCTTCGAGACTTCCTTATATGTAAGTAATCGGTTCCTGTTCTCCTCCTGCATATTATTGTGGTCCTGGTCACGTAGCGCATGGATAGTATAAGTCCTCGTGCAGCTGCGTTAGCCATCTCGTTTAAATTCTTCCGAGATGGATCCACGGACCCCATGTGTGCAGGAAACCAGCGGATTTCGATCCCTTGGCTGTCCATCTCACCGATCAGCTGGGCAGGCTTTTTCGTTACAAAGCCTTTCGTAAAGTTTCTAATAGCCATCTTAGGGTCACTGAAAGTTCGCGTCCACTTATTATTCCTTAAAGCCAATGCTATCGCTACTTGTTCCGTGACTGTCGCTTCTTTAGTCATGATTGTAATAGCATCCCGAGTGAGTCCATCTGCATCTACTACTACTGCCGTAAAGGCTTTCTTTCCTCTAACCCATGCAGCATCTACAAAAGCCGCATGTTCTCTGTCCTGTTCTATCTCCTGCAGGAGAGCTTTGGCCCTTGCCTTTCTTCTTTCCAGGTTGTGCACCGGGTGCATATTTCTGGAGAAAGGAGTCGTCTTGATTATCTCTCTTATGCTATCTTTTAGTTCTACTGTGTCTTTACCCGAATTTTTGGTTTAGGTTGGGTAGCACCTTACCTTTTTGAGTATTGCTTTACCTGACCTAGTTTCAGATAGCCTCTCTCTGTGGGCAACTTGCTGAGCTTCAATTATCTCGGCTATTGTGTTGTAGAGCCCTAGTTTCATTAATTTATCATCTGGAGTGTTAACTGACAATCCAACTGTTGTTTTGACAAGCCGTTTAATTAACCTGTTCAACTTGTTCAGCTCTGTCTCTGTCCAGCTAAGCATACCCGCCGCGGTGGCTCAGTCAGCTAAGGCGTTGAGCTGCTGAGCACGAGATCGCGGGATCAAATCCCGGCCGTGGCGGCCGCATTTCGATGGAGGCGAAATGCAAAAACGCCCGTGTGCTTGCGTTGTAGTGCACGTTAAAGAGCCCCAGGTGGTCAAAATTAATCCGGAGCCCTCCACTGCGGCGTGCCTCATAATCAGAACTGGTTTGGCACGTAAAACCGCATAAAGAAGAAGAATACGAAGCATCTCAGATACATATGAGAAGTGACACAAGCCGAAAGCGTGGACCAGTCTCATGGCGCTCTCCTCTCCCGGCCCTCTGTGAGTATTAGTGATTCTCCTTAGCAGTCTTATTACCTCCTCAGCCTTGCTTGTGATGTGTTGTATTGTTCTTCCGTTTGCACCGTTGGCCTCCAGGAATAACCCTTAGACTCTAATGAACTCGACTAATCTAATCTAATCTAAGGGATACTACTAACCTGGGCTCTTCCTCGGGAACATATCCCCTCGGTTTTCTACCCATTATCCTGTTATTGAGTACTAGGAGTTCAGACTTCTCAGCAGAGCATTTGAGTCCCATGTCTTCTAATATGGGCTCTACCTCATAATTGCTCTCCTGAAGTCTGCTTTTCACCTGTACCATACTTCCTTCAGCGTTTCAAATAGTCAAATCGTCTGCATAAATGGTAAAGTCAATGCCCTCTATCCCTTTTAATCCCTTTGCCACTTTTAATATCGCCAGGTTGAAAAGCATAGGTGACAAGACGGATCGTTGTGGCTTCCCTCTGTCACTGAGATCCATATCCTTTGATTTTATGTCCCCGAATCTAAGGTGTGCTGAGCGATGGCCAAGAGAGGCTTTAACCCCTTGATAGAGTTTTCTGCCCAATCCATGTTCAGAAATTTCTTCAAGTATTGCTCTACGCTTAATTCTGTCAAAAGCTTTTCCGAAATCCAACCTCTAGAGAGCTCTAGTGGTCTTTGGATTGGCTAAGAGCAGTTGATGTTTCATTAACAACATGGCATTTGTGTGGACAAGCCTGGTCTGAAACCAATCAGATTATAGGGTAGGAAGTCATTGTCCTCCACATATTTCGTTAACCTGTTCAATAAGACATGCTCCATTGTCTTCCCTAGACATGATGTTAACGAAATTGGCCTGAGGTTATCCAAGTTGAGTTGTTTGCCCGGCTTTGTTATTAAGATAGTACAGGCCGTCCTCCATTCTTCTGGATATACCCCATCCTTCCATAATTGATTAATGTATGCGGTAAGATATTTTATGGAGTCGTCGTCCAAATTCTTAAGCAATCTTTTAGAGATGCCATCCGGGCCCGATGCTGACCTACTATTCAAACCATACAGCGCTGCGCGCACCTCGCTTTCCTTGAATTCCTGAGAGGCAAGTATTTAGCTTCCAATCGCTCCATAATGCTCTCTGCTCTTGCAGTCTGACTTTCGTGGTGTACCAGCATCGCCACTGCCGTGCGTCTATTCGATTTAGTGCCTTTTTCATTGAGCAGATGCCTGAGCAGATTCCAATTGCCTCCATGTTTTATCCTTCCATCTTTAGAGTTACACACCTAATTCCATTGTTGTTTCTGCAAATATCGGGCGTGCTCCTCGCTATCACTATTGAGCTGAGCAATTCGCTCCCTAAGTCTTCTGTTCCAGTGGTGTGATTTCCATCTTTGTAAAATCGATTCCTTGGCCTGGAATTTTGGTAAGGAGAAAGAAATTGTAGTAAACATAGAGTCAATAAATCATGTAAACGTTATCATGATAATCCCTTTGTTTGTTGTTGTGGTTGTTGATTGTTTCTTCGAGGTAATTAGAGATGGCTAGGCAAGCGCCCCTATGGTTAAAGCCCAGTACCGGGATGCCAAGCGAGAGTACACGAATGTAAACTTCTAGAAATCATTAACTTTAGGTAGAAAACCGTCGGCAGTGGAGAAAACAAAATTGATTAGTCAATTTCAATTTATTGAACACATGGCATAAAGGATATGGCGCAAGCCAGATCTGTGCAAGTAAATACGTAGAGATGGGAGATGACAGCGAAATCTGTCTATTAAAACCATAAAACCTCGTATCGTCGGGTTGGACCCCACTTCTTGTTCCACGAATATTGGAGACGCAGACATTTGTTTAACTTATTAAGTGATAGTCTTTTACTGTTCTCATTCAAAGAAATCTGTGTAAATATAGTCGAAGCAACATAAGCCGTAGTCAGAAACAAAGGACAAGCTTTTTGCCTGTTCCCACCTTCTCCTACCTCCTCGTAATTGTGACGCACGGATAATGTACCTAACAGGCCGACATCACACGCTCTACGCTCTTCCAGTCAACGGTGCAATATATAAAAAAAGAATATTCGCAGTTAGGCTAATGGCTACAACATCGCCGAATTTCATGCCATTCTTCTTCGGTCCGGTGATTGTGTGACGCGGTTTATGTAGTATAGAAAATATATTGTATATGGCTCCAATAGGACCACATACAGGAACACTAATGCAGTAATGCAGCACCTTGAGCGCTGTCTTCTATACTGTTCATATTTTTAGGCGAAACTGGAGTGACATTTATCTCCGTGAAGCTAGGCCAACACATACTATACTTCGGAGTTTCACTTCATTCGGTTGTTCTGGCGTGACGCATGTAGCGAGTTAAGCAATTTTATTTGCCCATATACACTCGGTATGTGCATGGCAGCAAGATTCGCAAGTAAAATAATTACAATGAGATGACATCATAACACCTTGACGCCCGATTTACTTAAACGCTAGCTAAATGTTTTAAACTTTTTGGTTGATATGGCTTTCGGCCCCATTTTAACAACTACACTGTAAAACTTTATGGCGCTGCTGTATTTTTCAAAATAGGTATGTCACCAATTTGCGACCCTGAGCACATTGTTCATCTTCGATGATAGTCACGTATACTTCAAGAAGGCGTGGTTGTCAATGCGATTAGCATTCCTAGGGTACTTCACGAACTTTCCGGGTACTATCTATCCATCTATCTGTGTCTCTAACCGCTTTTCCGCTAACCGTTTTTCCGCTCCATGGTCTAATTAGTAGCGCATCGGGCTTCTGTGCTCAGGGAACAGGGTTCAAAACCAACCACCATAGCAACTTGGGTACACTGGCTTTGTTGCACTGAGTATGTGCCGCAGTTCAATGAACCTCTTTGGTGCCAACTTGGAGCACTGAATATGTAGCACTTGATCTATGCCGCTCTTCAATGAACCTCTTTGACGCCACCTTGGGTAACTGGACATATGCCACTGCATGTGTGCAGCTCTTCTGACACAAAAAAAAAGATCCTTTAAAATTTCTCCCGTGTTCGGCGGAATCGAACCCAAGCCAAGCGTGAACATCGTGGTGGTACCGCTAGATGGCGCAGTGTGTGCAGTGAGAAGCGCGATAGAGGAGTCCGGCCGCATACACGTTTCGGCGTTGGCAATACGGCGTGTCGTTACATTGCTTGATTGCTAATCGCATTAACGTCGACACTCCTCGTGAGATGGTTTCTGCCAGTCTGGCTCAAGTGCTGATGAAAATTGAGCAAGTAGTTCATGTGCCTTTCTTTCTTTCTTTCTTTCTTTCTTTCTTTCTTTCTTTCTTTCTTTCTTTCTTTCTTTCTTTCTTTTCCTTTTTTTAAGTCAGTGACGCACATTGCACGGGGAGCATATTAAATTATTTGTTCTTTAACCTTAGGTTGTTTGCACCTCTGTCGTGCGTCATTTACAAGTGCCCGGTGCCCGGCGCTCTCATCCTGATACGTTGCTCCATATGTTATGCTCATAAATGGACAATTGCTTCCGAAACAAAGCACCGCTTCCTTGGAGTCCTCATCCACTGTGATTTGTCTTGGATACCACATATTTCATTTATGAAAAAGAGGTTGACTGCAGTAGACCATGTATTCAAGTTTGTCGGCGGAAAGTTTTGGGGCGAATCTGTACAAGCGATGCTACAGCTGTAAAGTGCATTATTTATGGGCTTCCTAAGATACAGCCTGCCCGTGCTGGGTAACACTAGTAAAACGAACCTTCACACACTCCAGAGTATACAAGCCGAAGTTCTTCGGACGGGCCTTGGCCTCCCTAAGTGTGCATTCAGAGCAGCCACAATCGCCACAGCGCGTGACCACCCTATGGCAACGTACATTGCGGTCGATGCTCTAAGAGTGCACATTCGACATGTCGCGAGGGTACCCTTTCACCACCTTGCTTGCCTGCAAACAACTAGGCCGCATACGAGTTTCAGCCGTCTAATGACTTCTCACAGAGCATCGCTGCCATAGAATTACGTCCCAGCAGCATGGCCTTCGTTGCCACGGTGGTCTCTACATTCACCTCGAGTATGCCTTGCCATTCCAGGCATCAAGAAGAAGGCACAAATGCCGTCAGCCGCATTGAAGCAGGCAGCATTATCGCTACTACATGAGGTCCACAGTGACCGCTTACATGTTTACACGCATGGGCTGGTCATGCCCTCCATTTCAGCAGCCGCACTATTTCTCCCAGCAAAATTTACAGTCAAAACACTCAGGATATCGCACCTGACATCAACGACGGCTGTCGAACTTACAGCTCTGCGTGCAGCAATTGAATTGATCGATCAGAAAACGCCCCAGAATTGGTCCATCTTCTGCGATTCCAAAGCCGCCCTCCAGAGTTTGCTCTCTGCATTACGCCAGGGACCCCACGAACGACTTGTTTCGGACGCACGAGAAATTCACGATCGGGCAGTTGACAAAGGACATAACATCGTATTTCAGTGTTTGCTAATTCATCGTGGTATCCTTGGAAACGAGCAAGCAGACACAGCCGCTCTATCTTCACATATCAGTGCCGATTCGCGTCGTTATCTCTATGTCCAGAACAGACGCAGCGGGACAGCCCTGTACGCTTGCTCGCGAGCTTACGTTAGCCCAATGGAATTCGACAGAATTTAAAAACCAGCGCCTCTGTTACCTGGATCGAGACCTGAAGCACCGCCTTCCACATGGCTTACCAAGACGGGAGGTAACTCTCATTTGTCGCCTACGGCTTGTAGTAGCTTTTACCAACGCGTACTCCTACCTTATCGGAATCGCCACAAGTCCAGATTGTGAAGTTCGCGGATGCGAAGAGATGATAGCGCACCTTCTGTGTGATTGTCGTCGTTTTAGTGCACAAAGAGAAGCATTGCGCACCACGCTCGACAACATCGACAGCCGTCTCCTTACGGAAGCCAGAATTTTGGACCCTGGTCCCGGCCGACATCAGCACGAACTGCTTTAAAAGCGCTAGTGTGCTTTTTAAAAGAAACATAACTTATTGAAAAACTATAGGATGTGTAAACTGATGCGTTCCTTTTTCTTTGTTTTTTTTTATCTTCTCTTCTTTTCTAATCTTTTCAGACTTTACCCCATCCCCCTGTGCAGCGTAGCCAACCGGACACTTAATCTGCTTAACCTCTCTGCTGCCTTTCACCTCTTGTTTTCCTCCTGCTCCTGCTGTTTACATCTGCCATTATCACTTTAATTCCTTGCCAAAATGACCTCAAAGTACTCCAGGGTCCAGATAATATAACTATTGTATGAAAATTCCATTTCTTGTCGCGCTCCCTCCGAGGTCAGTGTTTCGCTCTGCCCGCTGTTACGGGCCGGGGTTTGGCGAACCTTCGACAGCGTCTGCATGGACCTCGAACCAGGTTGACCATCGGAGAGGGTCTGGCAAGGAAGACGAGGCGACGTAAAATCAAATAAAACAAGTTGAATACATGGTTACGGGTGAGCGATGTGCTCCAAAGAAAACATACGAGAAGCGTTCAGCGTTCTCAATGTTCTCCACGTGGCTGCTTGCTGGCTTTCGTATACCCTCCACCATCCGGGCACTCTCCCCCTCTCCTGCCCCCACTGCATGACAGGGCAAACCAGATGAAGTAGTGAAGTTGGGTGGCCGTAGCGGGGTGAACATCCCCAGCGGGCGTGAGATGGTCGCATGGCGGCACGGGAAGTTTCGTCTCTGACGTATCGCTGACCCTCGTGACGGGCACGTCTGTTCATGTTGACCAGCGAGATCGTTAGCGCTGTAATGCAGTGATTTGGGCTTGTTGGTATGACATCGTGAGGCTTATAGCGCATGAAAAGACAAGGACGAATGAAGAGGAAATAAATATCAAAATAAATATTGTTGCAAGTTAGCGCCTGTGTGTGTCTCCTCTTCATTAGTCCTTGTCTTTTCATGCGCTATAAGCCTCACGAGATCGTTAGGCACACCGTTTCCCATGCGTTTGCACGTGGTCCAGGCATGGCCGGTCTAAGTGAATCGTAACATACTACACGTGGTCTGGGCATGGCCGCTCTAAGTCAATCGTAACACCCCATTATCCGCGAACGTTAGTCAGCTACCGTTCTATGCCACTTTTATCAGTAAAGTTGGCACAGAATCGAGGGGAAGGAATTGCTACATTATACCGGCCCCACTCTTTCTATGTAAGGGAAAGGATACTGACGCATATGCCACCCCCATTAGCTATATTTTCTTTCTGAGTTATTTCGCTCGTCCAACAACCCTGATGTCTTCTTCTTCTTCTTTCTGAGGTTTTTACGCGCCAAAACCACTTCTGATTATGAGGCACGCCGTAATGGAGGGCTCCGGAATAATTTTGACCACCTGGGGTTCTTTAACGTGCACTACAACGCAAGCACACCAGCATTTTTCATTTCGCCTCCATCTAAATGCGGCCGCCACAGCCGGAATTCGATCCTGCGACCTCGTGCTCAGCAGACCCTGATGTCTAGATAGAATCACGCTTTAATGAAACAGTGACGAGCATCCACACGTCATATGTATACTGTATATCTGTCCGGAAGCCATCCTTCACGCGTTCCTTTTAATTTGTACTTATTTTCCTTGAACCTATTGTTCAAGCATCCGCTAGTCTACATAGTAGTTCCACGGAACTGTGGAACTACATAGTGGTTCCATAGAACTGTGGAATCAAGCATGTTACATCTTCTACCCACATGCACTCCGTTAACGTGTTGGTGTGCTTTTAATTGCACTGTCGTTTGGCTTTACGCTTCGGTTCACATATCTTGCTCATACTAGACAGTTTTAGAATACAGGCCCCAAACGTTTTGCCGCCACAAAGAAATACTGTCGAAGCCACGGCGCATGCGCGCGATGCAAACTGCGTCTGCGTTTTGCGTCGGCCGCGCTAGCTATTTCACTGATTTAGCGGGAGCCCCAAAAGCTGCCCCAAAAGCTTTGGGTCAACAAACAAGGCGGCACCCATCAAAGCGACGGCTCTTACCGAGTACCAAACAGGGGCGCTACAACGTAAAATGATTCCAAATTGTTTTGATTCCAATTTCTGCCATCAGCGTCCACGATAGGTCAAAACATTTTCGGCCACTCCCAACTTCGCCTGTCTGTCACGCGACGTCATGAAAACCGCGATAGCTCCCCATCTGATATAACATGTACACACAGATTATGCATGATTAAACCGCACAAAAGAAAAATAATCATTCCTTATTCGACGTCTTTTCACCATTAGCCCTCTGCTATTGGTCCAATGTTTTCTGGCTACGCCCACTTCGCCTGTCTGTCACGCGACCTCACAAAACCACGGAAACTCACCACGTCAAAGTGACGTGTATGCGGCAAAAATGCATTAATATGCCGAACGAAACTGAAAATGTTTCTGAATAGCACCAGACTGCCCCGTTCCGAAAGGAATAGAAGATGGCTGCCGGCCGATTGCTCAGGCCCTAACTACTCGCACCTGCTGGTGGTGAGCATGTATTTATTTGCGCATGATAAACCTTTTTGCGTGACAGTAAAACGTTATCGGGCCCTTTCGGCATGTATACGACATCGCTCTGCCAACTATTCCTTACTGAGGATCCGTTTTAGCAGCAATTTTATCCTTCCGTTGCACGCCGCCGCGATTTTCGACCAGCCACCGCAAGCTAAGTAAGGCGAAGCGGACCAATCGGAGAAGTCGGCACCACCCTGTTTATGCGGTTATCTATTTTCACTGTGCTGGCTCCGCCCCATCGAAACCCTCTCCACTAGAGCGTGCCCCTCGCCTCTTGTCAGCCAATTAGATTTAAAAAAAAACGCTGAGTGTAGACAATGTTATTGGTTTTGAAAGCGAACAAAAGTGACCTCCTATAAACAAGGACAGTGTTTGATTGGGTTGTTCAGACAGCGCTGCGGGTCACCGCCCGATGCTTGCGTCGGTGGTTACGTAAATTTGACGTCAGGAGTTTGGAATCAAAACAGTTTGGAATCATTTTACGGTATAGCGCCCCTGGGCTCGTTTCGTGGTAACATGTGAAGTTCGTAAGCGAGAAGTGACTGCGCTTATCGCTTTCTCTCAACTAACGTGTGTGTAATGAAGATTGATTCATTAGACGCCACTGATTCCGAATTCGACTGTCGATTTCATGGCTCTTGGGCCTAACATGGATTACCTTGGCTGGTGAAGGCACGTAAAGATCGTTACTCAAAATTAAGCCTAACAAATCGCTTGCTGCTCATAGAATAACCTCTAAATTGTACTTAAGCGCAAGAACACGAAAGCCAAAATTACTCTTCGCATCACAAAATAGTATAGTTTATTTTAATGTTTATAATAGTTTTTCTTTGACACCGTAGCGGCGCTGCAAGCGCAAGACCTTATTCGCAAACGCAAAGCCCTATTCTAAAGCTCTTCACTTCTGCAGGCCCCAACGCCAACACCCGCAAAGCTCTTTGGGGCCCTAAACGTTTGCGCCCCTATTCTAAAACTCTCTAATATTTCCCAGTCTTCAGGAGCTGAAAGAATGATTTACATACAAGCGTGCTGCCATTCCCTTTTCCAAATTTTGATGAATCGCATAGGGAATGAACCGCATAGGGATGGCCGACAGCGCAGCGTGTGGCGATTGTGGGAACGCGGGAACGTTTCATGTTCTTTGTCAGTGCCCACAATACAATGTGCAGAGACAATCACTGTCCATCATGTTGAACCAATTGGATGGCCAGCCTTTATCGGAAGAAAGAAAATCGACGCGACTCAACATGTTGTTGTTGTTGTTGTTGTTGTTTTGTTGTTGTTGTGGTTGTTGTTGTTGTTGTTGTTGTTGTTGTTGTTGTTTCCTCTCTCTCTTTCTCTTTGCATTCTTTCCAATTCCTATATCCCCCACCCCAGTGTATGGTAGCAAACCGAAGACTGGCATCTGGTTAACCTCCCTGCTTTTCCTCTCTCTCTTTCTCTCTTAGGTGGGGGGATGACGAGGTAATTTGCAAGCTCAAGTTGGAATCGGCTAGCTCAAGACCATCGCGTTCCACTCTTAAAGGCAAAGCTTAAGCGTCCTCCAAGTTTTTTACCGTGTTTCTGATGGTATGGTATGATAAACTTTATTAAGGTCCTGAAGATCAACCATTAGGATGACGCAGGCGGCTCCCACGTCGGGACAGTAAGGTTTAACCTTACCGCCGTGTCGTGGGCCTTCTGGACGGCCTGTACTTGATCTAAAAGAACTCCACTGTGAAGCACTCACCGCCATCATTCTCTTTCCTTGTCGCAGTCTATGAAAGCCACAGGACATTGCCAAAGCATATGATCCAGAGTAATAATGCCATTACACTTCTCGAAATTGATTGGTACCTCTCTTTCTGGATATAGCTTGTTAATAAAGTTTGGACTAGGATAAGTTCTTGTCTGTAACAATCTCAGAGTCACCGCTTGAGCTCTATTGAGCTTAGCATGTGGCACTGGGAATTCCCTTCTCTTCATGTAGTAATGCTTCGTGACTTCATTATATGTGAGTAATCGGTTCCTGTTCTCCTCCAGCATATTATTGGGGTCCTGGTCGCGCAGTGCACGGATAGTAAGTCCGAGTGCAGCTGCGTTAGCCACCTCGTTCAAATTCCTCCGAGATGGATCGACAGACCCCATGTGTGCAGGAAACCAGCGGATTTCGATCCCTTGGCTGTCCATCTCACCGATCAGCTGGGCAGCCCTTTTGGTTACAAAGCCTTTGGTAAAATGTCTAATAGCCATCTTAGAGTCACTGTAAATTCGCGTCCACTTATTATTCCTTAAAGCCAATGCTATCGCTACTTGTTCTGCCACTGTCGGCTTCTTTCGTCATGATTGTAATAGCATCCCGAGTGAGTCCATCTGCATCTACTACTACTGCCGTAAAGGCTTTCTTTCCTCTGACCCATGCAGCCTCTACAAAAGCCGCACGTTCTCTGTGCTGTTCTATCTCCTGCAGGACAGCTTTGGCCCTTGCCTTTCTTCTTTCCAGGTTGTGCACCGGGTGCATATTTCTGGGAAAAGGAGTCGTCTTGATGATCTAAGAGAGATCATCAAGACGACTCCTTTTCCCAGAAATATGCTATACGACTCCTTTTCCCTAAATGCTATATTTTAGTTCTACTGTGTCTTCCGAATTTTCGGATTCGCTTGGGTACCATCTTAGTTCTTCGAGCATTGCTCTACCTGACCTTGTTTCGGAAAGCCTCTCTCTGTGGGCAATTTGCTGAGCTTCAATTATTTCGGCTATTGTGTTCTGGAGCCCTAGTTTCATTACTTTATCATCCGGTGTGCTAACCGGCAATCCCACTATTGTTTTGACAAGCCTTTTAATTAATCTGTTCAACTTCTTCAGTTCTGTCTGTGTCCATCTAAGCATCCCTGCTACATATGAGAAGTGACACAAGGCGAAAGCATGGACCAGTCTCATGGCGCTCTCCTCTCCCAACCCTCTGTGTCTGTTAGTGATTCTCCTTAGCAGTCTTATTACCTCCTCAGTCTTGCTTGTGATGTTTTGTATTGTTTTTCCGTTTGCCCCATTTGCCTCCAGGAATAACCCTAAGAGTCTAATGGATTCGACTTGCTTAATAGTTTTGCCTGCCTTCGTGGTTAGTACTAACCTGGGTTCTTCCACGGGAACATATCCCCTCGGTTTTCTGCCCTTTTTCCTGTTACTGAGTACTAGGAGTTCAGACTTCTCAGCAGAGCATTTCAGTCCCATGTCTTCTGAAGTGGAGTCGACCTCATAAATGCTCGCCTGAAGTCTGCTTTCCGCCTGTCCCATACTTCCTTCAGCGTTCCATATTGTCACATCGTCTGCATAAATGGTAAAGTTAATGCCCTCTATCCCTTTTAATCCCTTTGCCACTTTTTACATCGCCAGGTTGAAAAGCATAGGTGACAAGACCGACCCTTGTGGCGTCCCTCTGTCACCGAGATCCATCTTTGATTTAATGTCCCCGAATCTAAGGTGTGCTGAGCGATGGCCAAGAAAGGCTTTAACCACTTCATATAGTTTTCTGCCTAATCCCAGTTCAGAAATGACCTCAAGTATTACTATATGCTTAATTTTGTCAAAAGCTTTTTTGACATCCAACCCCAAGAGAGCTCTAGTGTGCTTTGGACTGGCTAAATGCAATTTATGTTTGATTAACAACATGGCATCTTGTGTGGACAAGCCTGGTCTGAAACAAATCAGATTATACGGTAGGATGTCATTGTCCTCCACATATTTCGTTAACCTGTTCAATATGACATGCTCCATTGTCTTTCCTAGACATGATGTTAACGAAATTGGCCTGAGGTTATCCAAGTTGAGTTGTTTGCCCGGCTTAGGTATTAAGATAGTACAGGCCATCCTCCATTCTTCTGGATAGACCCCATCCTTCCTTAATTCATTAATGTATGTGGTCAGATATGTTATGGAGTCGTCGTCCAAATTCTTTAGCAATCTGTTAGAGATGCCATCCGGGCCCGATGCTGACCTACTATTTAAATCATACAATGCTGTGCGTACCTCACTTTCGTTGAATTCCTGATCCATAAAGTTGCATTCTGCTCCTAAGTAATCGAGGTAACTCACTTCCTGATCCGCTGTCCTGAGAGGCAAGTATTTAGCTGCCAATCGCTGCATTATGCTCTCTGCGCTTGCAGTCTGACTTTCCTGGTGTACCAGCTTCGCCACTGCCATACGTCTATTCGATTTAGTGCATTTATCATTGAGCAGATGCCTGAGCAGATTCCAATTGCCTCCGCGTTTTATCCTTCCATCTATAGAGTTACACACCTCATTCCACTGTTGTTTCTGCAAATATCGGGCATGCAGCTCGATATTCCTATTGAGCTGAACAATTCGCTTCCGAAGTCTTCTGTGCAAGCGGTGTGATTTCCATCTTTGTAAAATCGATTGCTTAGTTTCGATCAAATGCGCCAATCTACTGTCCATTTGTGTGACCTCTTCTTCAGTTTCTATAGCCTTAGTTGTTGCATTCAAGTCGTCCCTAAGCTGAGCTACCCACTCTGGTGGTGTGATTTGCCCCATTCCTTCTTTTTCCGCTCTGTCCTTCCTGATTTTTATTGCGATAGCAATTATATGGACACTCCAAAGCAGATTTCTGCCGTCGGCGTCGCCGTCGCCGTCGCCGTGAGGTTCCGTATGACGTCAATGGAGATGAAATAGTCGCCGCGCGCCGCCGAACGCTGTATGTGCGAGTGAAAGGGCGCGAGGGACACGCGCTTTCACGGGGAGTGAACGAACGGCGGAGAACAAACGCGCGTTCTGTGCCGTGCTCCTTTAAGGGCTGCAGAAGTAGGCGTCTCTTTCCTCCTTTACAATCACCATATATGTAGAGCAAACGCGCCTTCTTCTGACGCACAAAAGGCCGTAGGGGGGAGGGGGAGGGAAGGGAGGCGACGTGTAGCTGCGGCACCAGGTGCCTATTTATATCAGAGGCTCCGGCAACAGTCACCAACGCCGCACGCATTTTGTGCGAACGCGGGCAAAACGCCGACGGCGTCGACAACAGTTCTGCGTGTTGCCGGTGCTGCTGCATGTCCAAATTTATACAGCTGATAAACCTACTATCATTACTCCGTATAGCTCTCTACAAATTTGCTATCGCAATTGATGCTTCGCCTTTCAGGTGAAACTGCGACAATTTTTCTAAACTAATCCCAGTCTATATAAGTGAAATGCTTTACCTCCAGCCCCGTCGTTTCCACCATTATGTGTAGTATGTAATGGTCGCTCCCCAGATCCGCCCCAGAGTTGATCCACTCTGCCCTGGGTAAGTTAGAAGTGAAGGTTAAGTCCGGGGTAGTGTCCCTACACGTGGAAGTGCCACACCTAGTAGGAAAGGCTGGGTCTGTGATAAGTGATTTAGGCCTCTCTCGGACATGTAGTGAGCTGAGACTTTCAATGTGCTCCCCCATGAAGTGGACTTCCATATCTGGAGCCACTGTCAATATGTAGAATAAACCCTTTTTTCTCTCGCCCTTACTCCCGCACGTACTCATCCTTGTGGCTGGAAGGTTCACCGGCCCAAACGCTGCCCCGAGTCCCAACAATTGAGTGGAGAAGATAGGAAAGACCAGGAAGCAGAAGTCATGGCTCTACAAAGCACTACTGCGAGTGTTTTTGGTTAGTCATACTCTGCGGTAAAGTGCGAGTCGTAACGCGCTTAATAATGCCGCAGATGTCACTGCTTTATACTGCTTGACACCCTGAATGAAACCGCAGCATTTTTTAAAATGAACATTATGATTCGAATTTGAAGTGGAATACTACTATAAACTACCTTCCACAGCTCACAATATGGCAGTGCGAGCCCGGTTCCTTCGCACCCTCGAAGATATATGAAAGGCTGCTACAGCCAGACATCACCACGAAGCTCTCTTGTTCGCACTCACGGCAACGGCTGCGGCGCTTTTCACGACCCACAAGCATCGCCAGATCCCACGCACTGTCTTGCAGCAAATGGCAGAGTGCTCCATCACTTACGTCCCCGCAACAGCAGTGCACGCAACTGGCAGTAACCAAGAAACTCGGCACCGGCAGCGGAGAGAGTGGGCGTGTTCTTTGAATATTTTGCTGTCCCGAGATCATTGAATCACTCACACTTGAAAAGGTTATCCAGAAGATGCGTGCGAATATTCAACGCAGAACCTGCTTTCCCTGCTTTCCCCCGAAGGTTCCCCTCTTTACTACACCGAACACGGTGTAGTCAAGAGGCTTCTGATTGCTTAAGTCCCTTGGTCACGCAAGACTGATATGGTGGGGACCCCGTAGGAACGAAAATGGTTCACGGTGGTCGTCTTTGGTAGTTGCTGCATGTTTCTAGGTGCGCTGCCCGTCCATCTGTACGTGAGTGCTTGGCGCGCAAGACGGTCAGCATCTTCATTTCCCGACACGCCGACATGCGATGGAAGCCATTGAAAATCCAAGTGAAATCTTGAATTGTGGAGTTGCTTATGCCGTGTAAAGACCACCGTAGGCAAATTTCCTGCGTAAATCCTCACTGCATTACCTGAAGTGCTGGATTCTAGTCTGATAATATCACTACTCGTTGTGCTGGGTAATATTTATGTTTCTGCAAGGCTGCTTCGATTGCTAGAATTTAGCTTACCATCGTAAAAACAACCCGTTCAAGTCGGGCACCCAATGAAGTTTCCTAGGGACGATATAACAAAAGCTGACGCAGTATACTCTCATTCCACGTCAACAGATCCATGGTGGTGTCCATACGTCTTACCTGATTGCTCAAGCACCAATTGCAGACTTGGCCTGGGCCGCAGGTGTAGTACCTTTGGTGGTAATATCAGAGATCTTTAGAACGCATGCCACAGACTCAAATGACCATGGCGGCTCCAATCACTCTCTTTTTCGTGAGGAATTAAGATCAAGAGCTCTGAAAGTACTGAAGCCACGAAAGCAAAGGATTCTATTCTTTTTCAGAGGCGTTGGAGCAGAGCTCTTCCAGTGTCTCACTCGCTCATGCGGCAAAACTGCATGAGTAGTCTTCGAGAAGCGCGTAGACGCAGAGGTAGTAATAGGGAATCATAAAGGACATTTTCAGTTTGCTGTGGCGTCTTGCACCCCAAGAGCAATTTTGAAGTACTTTCTGTGTAGTGGTTAAGAAGTTGTACTGCGTTTTGGACGGCGAGATCAGAGTTAGCTGATACGGCCCTCGATTGACCACCAGGGCTGTGTGCAGCTTCATCACTGTCGTTGAACGGCTTCCCCAATGTGCACCAGTGGTTCTCCGAATCACGTTCAGGCGCGGAACAAGCGATCAAACTATGGTATCCATGGTGCGCAGCCATTGCATCGCTTAGTCAAGCGTGACACCGAAAATACGCACTTGCATTGTCTTCTTGATTGGTAAGCCACCGATGCACATTGTCAAGTTCACTGCCCTTCGGAGCATTCTAGGCAAGAGAAAAGAGTGCGATTTGCGAATCGATATCCAACTGTCGACGGATAAGCCTGTATGGCCAGGAGTGCCTTCTGGGCTATTATCGCCAGATGTTTGTGCTGGTAATCGCTGAAATAATGTCATCGGAGTATATGAACAAGACAAGCGAACAGATTTGTATGTTGTTTTCAGCACCTCGGACAGGCCAGTCATGGCAACAGCGAACCGTAAGGGCAACAGGACACTCACTTTCTTGTTGCATAAATCGTGGGACTGATCTTGTGTCGCTTCACGTCTTTCATGACTTGCATTGACCCGTCGCCGCGTGCACAAAACGCTATAGATGGCCTGTCACTTGCAGGCTCGGTAGTCCAAAGATGATTGATCCATAGAGCACATAGTCGTGTCTTGGATACGTCAAAAAAAAAAAAAGAAATGGGCGGTGCATTTATTCTATGGAGAACATTGGTGACTGTAATGCGATTAGCATTCTTTCTCGCGACAGGTGTGTAATTAGTGATTATACGTGATGGTTCTTGTGATGATGGAATTAACGAGACAGAGACAGGTTTGTAAGATATACCGGGTGTTAAAAATTAAGCTTTACGGAATTCTTTTAAAATCGCCTGCGGCAGGAAGCATAGTTCTTATCGTTGAGCTGGATTAATTGAAGAGGTGGTCCATAGAGGGCCGTATCAGCTAACTCTGATCTCACCATCCGAAACGCACGAGAAACCGAATAACATTTTCAACTAATTAACAAAAATCACAAACTAACTTCTTAGTTAATTACTTTACAACACTTATTGAAATTTACGAATTGTAGCCGGTGAGCTTGTCAGGCGTATTCACTTGGAATGAATTTCCAGAATGACACCAGTTTGCAGATATCCACCATCAAACTCGCCGTAAAAATGCACTGTTATTCCACTTACTTTTTTACCAAAATGCTGCCTTAAACATTAAAGCAGGAAAGTAACTGGAACGCCCATGTATTATGGGCCACACTTTCGGAAATAATATCTCGAAACTGGTGTCATCCTGGAAATTCATTTCAAGTTGATGCGTCTTGCAAACACAACTACAATTCGTAAATTGCAATATGTTTCATAAAGTAATTAACTAAGAACTTCATTACTCAATTTTTGTGAATTATTTGAATATATGTTTCGATTTCTCGGGCTACTAATGTCCGCTAGTTGGGATAACTCAGCTCATACGATAAGAATTATGCTACCTACCACAGGCGATTTTTAAACATTTCGCATAGCTTAATTACCAACACCCGGTATTCAATTTCAAAATGTTTATATGTGGTTTACTAGCTTTATATATACATATACAAATACAATAATGTACATTTGAATTGAATATATACAGACCATACGTATGTTGTGTACATCTGTACAGTTTACGACGAAATGTCCATCGGTTGGGCATGTTATGAACGGAGATTATTCCGCCGCTGCTGCCAGTTCGTTGGGATATCGGGTAGCGTTTAGGCCGGTGATCCTTCAGCCAAAGGGATGAGTACGTCCAGGAGTAAGAGCGAGAGAAAAAAGGGTTTATTTTACATATTTACAGTGGCTCCAAATATCGAAGCCCACTCAATGGGGGAGCACTTTGAAAGTCTAAGCTCACTACATGTCTGAGCACATATCGGAACACGTCAGGACACACCACTGCACGCAAGGTGTCCCCTTATAAAACATCGGTCTTCCCTAGTTCACCCGACTCGAGAATCAGATGACCTTGATGCAGCCAATCAGACGGGCCGTCTTGTTCGCTGAACTCCGCCTCTAATGTTGCACCTTCGAAGCAAGGACGAGGCAATCCGGAAACAGTGGGTTGACACTCCTTCCACGAAAGTCGGTGACCTGTTTCTTGCCCTCCGACGGTCATCTTGCCAGGGTCGGGAGAATGGCCTTTGCACTAATCCCCGTGTCTGACGAAGGGTGGCGGTTGTGGTCGGTCGCTTCTAAGTGAGCGTCTGGACGACGCTGATGAAAGGGGTGGCATCGGGGGAAGCACCCAAAGAATGGGCACTGCCGAGTTGGGGCGCTTGTTTGCCCGTCTCGAAGGTGTCTGGCACTGTCGCCGTCTCGGCGACGCTCATGAAAGGGCCTGCCTCGATGGGAAACAATCAAAGAATGCGCCCGGTCGATTCGGGACGCAACAGGCAGTGCTAGTACACAGCAGCGCATCGTCTTGTCCTCTGTCGCTGATGGCGACGAGCAGAGGGCGATGGATAGAGAAGTATGATGCATAGGTGCGAGATCTAAAGTGATTCTAGATCTGCGGGCCACGATGTGATCGAGCACACCGCCGGTTCTGATGGAGGCGTATCACACATGATCGAGACGTATGGTGCCAAGCGGGCCTCGAGACGTATGGTGCCAAGCGGGCCTCCCCGCTTGGCACCATACGCCTCCATCTGTGCTCCCGATACCACGTGTTTTGGGACTTCGAGAAGTCGGTGTTCAAGTCCCCGCATATGGTGAGCGGCATATCTTGTTCCCGAACATTGTTTTAGCAAGGTATGAACGTAGTCTTGCTGAACGCAGCCCGCGCACTCTCCAGCCTGGCTGCTCGTACCTCGTCCGTCTACTCGGCGCGACGCTGGCGTTTGCATTCCCGCATTTGATTCATATGAGCGGCACATGCTTCCGGCGTCTTTGCCGTATATCTGCTTCAGCAGGCTGCCTCTTGCGTTCTTACCATTCCTCGGTGTTAAGGACCTTCTTCGGGCAAGGCATGGCGGACAGCAAGGTGCGATGGCGGTTGTGGTTGCTTGGTTCGTTGGTTGGTTTCCCTCTACAAGTGCCTCATACCCACTGTGGGGATTGGCCATAGAATTTTCGTCTTCCTCTTCGAATTCACGTTGCAGCTTGCGGACGAGGTCTTCTTCCTCTCCGAGCTCCCGCTACTGCTTGCGCGAATGTCCAATTGGGCGAATGAAGAAAAGATTTGTGGCGCAGCCTGCTAAAGCGTCGAGTTGCTGTCCTTGGGGAAATCGTGTGAATTGGGCTCAGTTCCGCCAAGCAGCGGAGAATTTAAAGGTTCTTTTTTTTTCATTGTAGAGTGGCACACACCTCCTCACACATACCCAGTGCTCCAAGTCGAGTCCAATAGAGTTTCATTGAAGAGCGGTACACACCCAGCCCCACATACACAGTGACCCACGTCGGCGGGAAAGAGGTTCGTTGAAGAGCGACACATATGAACACACTCCCATCTAATGAGTGACTGAAGTTTATCCTTACGGTTGGGTTCAAACCCTGTTCCCTCCGCACAGCAGCTCGATCCTCTAACCATTCGACCACGGACTACAGAGGGACCTAGGTTGGCGGAAAAGCGGTTAGATACAGACGTTGATACATAGATAGATTGTTAACGCCCCAAAAGTTCATGAGATACTTTAAGAATGCTAACGCATTAATAGGAAATGAAAGCGGACGAAGATATTTCCACGTGTACATTTCCTGTCGCCGGTGGGGACCGAACCCGCAGCCTTCGCATAACGCGTGCAATGCATTACCAATAGTACTACAGCGACGGCAGTCAAACCATCCATTAACTTGGGCATTTATGTGTACTAGATCTAGCCCTAGGACTATTAACCAGCGCCACTCGGAGCCATGACATGCAGGCGGATGTGGAGTACACTTTTTTGCCCGATGGCGTTACGTGACATGTGAAGTTAGGAGAGCCGGAACGGGGCCAATAAATCCTCGTATGCTACCTTATGTCATCAAGGCTGCCAAATTCGAGACCCTCGCTTTGAATGAATGATCGAGGAGCAGAGAAACAGAGTGGCGATATTTTTTTGTTAATCACGACCACAGAAATCCAGCAGGCAATGAAGCCAAGGAAAGCATAGAGGTAATTCACTGTGGTTGAAATTGAAATATAGAAAATAATGAAGAAAATAGGCAAGCAAAGTGAACGAAAAGATATCTTGTCGCCGGCGGGGGCCGAATCCACAACCTTCGCATTACGCGTAATACATAATCGCATAAGCTGTGTAATCGACATGAATTTTAATTTTCCGGCGTTATCTTTGATTTTTCTGAAACTACTTCACGCGAATTCACCAAAGCACACCCTCTCTTGCAATCGGTGATTTCATAACATAATACTAATTTCTCGATAACTCGCCTTATACAAAGAAGCCGTTCTAAGGCACTTCCTTTCGTAGAATCAACCCATATATCCTCTTCGGCCTTCCCGTACGACACAACCGAAAAGAATCGCTAAGTGATGAAATCTCCAGAGCCCAACGTTCTACCCGGTTGGAAGTAACACCTAAATACAACTGCATGCCTGCATGCAGCTATCATTACGTCATAAATGCAAGAACAGGCAATCGCTGGCTGGGCAGGCGCGTTCTTTGTTGCGGTGGTTGCCTTGATTTTTTCTTATGACAAGAAATGCTTTATAGGCCCAATTACTCGCGACAAAATCACCATTACGAAAGTATAGAGCATTTACCGTGAAATATAAAACTACGCGTAGAAAGAAATTTATGAACAGTACGTGAATTACCAGTAGGATTTTAACAGACACTTGTCCTTGCACGCATTCCTGGAGCTCCAACTAAGCGCGAGAATTCCAAAAAAATAATAATAAAAGCCCTGTTGGCGGTAATAGCTGTCCGCAAAGCTTTCAGGACTGCATCGAACCAATCGACCGGTCATTACGGCTTTATAATCACCTAATGTCTACAGCCTACCTGTGAATGATGATTTACAGGCACTGGTATACACAGCTGACGTACAATTTGGGTCATTCCACGCCAACTGTCCCAACCTTAGCGCTCGACCATCAGTGATTTTTTTTAAATTGAGGACTATATATTTAAAGCAAGAAGTCTTCCTGTAAAACATTTTTGCGAAAAAAAAATTTTCAGCACCGCTAGGAGCATGTCCAGTTCCTTAGAAAGCTCGAAACTACCAATCGTAAAACACAATTGTCTAAAAACTTGCTCTGCTTAAATTTGGCGAGGAAACAATTTTCCCTTGAGAATGAAGATAGGCTTTTCACTTAAAAAAGGTTTTATCGATCTTTACCTTTCCGTTAGTTTTTTTATACGGCCCTAAATATGAAAAATTTGGTCTATATTGGGAATTTTTTTTGTAGAAAGATAACTTTTACCGAAAGGGTATATTTTATAGTAACTAATTGCCAGCAAGTTGTACTGTAAGCGAAAAATATTTTGGGACGAATATAACGCGAAATGGCCTGTACAGCTGGCGACGAAGTTGCAAAAGAGTTAGTTTTAGCCAATGTTTAGTCGTAAATTTAGCATTGAGGTGGTTGAGGCAAAATACGCAAGATAGTGTATTTATTACCAACGTTCATTGACGACAGACGGAGAAACATTTATCAAATTACTTTTTGTTTTAAGCAAGAAAAACGTTTTTGCAGTTGTGTTATACCGGTCTCTATATGCTTGCAGGTGTTTCCCTTTCGTAGGAAAGCGTCCTAGCGGTAAGTAGAATTTGCGCGGACGCAACATTTCCTGAGTCAATGGAGGAACATCTAGACAAGATAATCAGCTCCTCAAGGGTTTATTTGAGTGCTTTATTAGCAAGTATTAGTCTAGCCCATAAAAAAATTTTACGCGAGCCACAATAGAGCGCATTTAACCGGATGCCGCCGCACACCGACGGCCTGCATAGCGTCGTCACGCGGCACCCTTGAAGTCACGCCGGTGTGTATTGAGTGCAGTTACGTGCACTAAGATTTAGAAATGGGCGGAGACATTGTGATTAAGAAAAGATTATGTTGCTTCATTACGGCAAATATCAGCGAACACAATCGTGTTTTAGCATCCATGTTGGCAATGGCATTAGAGGAGTGATGTCTACTCAAAAATGCTTTGGCATGCTTAAGTTCAAACTGCTGGATATAAACAGATGGTGGAAAGAAATAAATACGTTTAGTTGCTCACCCTCCCCATCTTTCTCGTTGTTAAATGTTAAATTCAAACAGAATGAGGCAATCCGCTGATCTTTGTGGAACGCAGGATTTACCACCCAGTATGTGGTAACTGAAGAAAAAAAAATGGGAAGGCTTGTTCGAGCTTCATGTTATCGTAAACTATCGGCTGTAAACAGGTTGCGGCTATAATCCTAAAACGCGCTGCTGGGCTCCTCAGATGCATTATATTTTTTTTTCACAGAAAACGTAGTACATTTAGTTGCTTGGGCTTCCCCTGGTGGTCTTCTTGCAGCAATGTTCAGAATAAGGCAAGAATGACGCCTCTTAGACGTTAGTAGGCTACACAATAATTGCTTTAAATAAAAGTAGGTAGATTTCAAGTGCCAACATTTCTGGTACCCACAGCTACGAGGCATTTCTGTAGTGGCTCTAGCAAGACATCAGAACTTTTATTGGTGATATCTGCCATCGAAGTCAGACTATATATCCTGAAGCGTGGCAAGACTAATCCAGATCCGCCGAGGGGATTACAGTTCTGACTTTGTCACTTTGCGTAATAGAATAATAAGGGCATCAGACACTTTCTTATGCAGTGTGCCAAATAGTATTTTTCTATATGCGTGTTACGAGTGATTGCACTCATTCTTTCATATTTCGGCACGCAGGAGTGAAAAACGCATGCTATTGATTTCGCATGCGCTTATTGCATCCGTGATCTTGCAGTAACAAATGCACCTCCCATGGTGGACAACTTCTGTCATATGGAAAGTGAGAATACAGAAAAAACAATAAACTGGCCTGCGGTGTGCAGTGCAGTTAAGAGCAATAAGTGCGACGACATACTCAGGCCCGGGCACCAACAGCCTTAACCGCTGGACAAATAAAGTTTATTCCTATCCTATCCTACTCAGGCGATTGTGCACAGCTTTTGTTCATGGCGAGCTGCTCCTTTTGCAAACACGCTGAAACCATCGTGTGTGGATGACGAACAATTCAAGCAGTTGTATTTGGCCGGGAGATAATGATTTCCTTCAGTTTTGAATATGAAGTCAGACCAACTCGAAGAGCGTGCTCTGAGGTGGTCTTGAAGTGGTGGTAGTTGCGAGTATTCTTGATCGAAATCGCATGCTTGTACCTTTGGGCGAGGAGCATCTTTGTTGCATCAATAAAATTTTTGGTACCCATATTGCCTTGACGCCGGAAATGTTATTTTATGTCCACGTGAATAGCTGGTGTGGTGTCAAGATCTGATCGTCATACGGTCTTTGTAGGCTTGTTTTAGCAACTGCGACAAAAAAAATTTTTTTCGCCGCTAAGCGCTTCACTGTTCCTCCTACGCGTCACAAGCACTCTTTCCATGTGATGTTGCGAAAAAGCTCCACTCGCCTGAAATTTCAAAATCTGTTTTGTGGTTGCAAAGTATGATGAAGTTCATTCTGTTTTTGTACTGAGAAGCAGCCCCATCGGAAAAGTAGTGA
This sequence comes from Dermacentor silvarum, assembly GCF_013339745.2. NCBI lineage: Eukaryota > Metazoa > Arthropoda > Arachnida > Ixodida > Ixodidae > Dermacentor > Dermacentor silvarum. Next base: position 156,534,051 of record NC_051154.1, read on the forward strand.
ATGTGTGTGATTTCCTATGAAGGGGAAACGCTATCCTAGGTAGGGGAAACACGTGCAAGCACAAAGACCGCTATAATACAACTTCAAAATGTTTGTCTTGCTTAAAACAAAAAGTAATTTGATAAAAGCTTCTCAGTCTGTCGACAATGGATGTTGCTAATAAATACACTATTTGGCGTATTCTTTCCCCGACCACCTCAATGCTCAATTTACGGCTAAACATCGCCTAAAACTAACTGTTTTGCAACTTCGTCGCCAACTGTACAGGCCATTTCGCGTTATATTCGTCCCAAATTATTTTTCGCTTACAGTACAACTTGCTGGCAATTAGTTACTATAAGATACAAGCTTTCGGTAAAAGTTAACTTTCTACAAGAAAATTCCCAATATGGACCAAATTTTGCATATATAGGCCCGTATAAAAACCTCACGGAAACATAAATATCGGTAACACCTTTTTTTGAGTGACAAGCCTATCTTCATTCTCAAGGGAAAATTGTGTCCTCGCCAAATTTAAGCGGAGTAAATTTTTGACAATGTGTTTTACTATCCATAGGTTCGAGCTTTCTAAAAAAACAAAACATGCTCCTAGCGCTGCTGAAAAACTTTTTTGCGTAGAAATGTTTTACAGAAATGCTTCGTCTTGCTTGAAATAGATAGTCGTCAATTTTTTTTTTCAAAGAAATCGCAGATGGTCGAGCGCCAAGGTTGGGACAGTTGGCATGGACTGACCCATTTGCGAACATTTGAGAAAATTAGCGAGCTAGTGCCAAGTAATGTATTGAGTACGGGTACCAGTTGTGGGTGCTCAAATCACTGGATGAAAATGGGCTTAAACTTTCTTTCAGATATACATTTTCGTTGCACGGTTTGTTCTAATAATGTTTGAGGTCCTGAGTTTGATTTTTTCAATGAGGACATATAATGCGATTCATACATTACTTTGATAATACGAGAAATTTATCGCAACAGGAGCAGTCGCCTGTCAGGGAACACGCAAATCAAATCAGCCCAGATCACTATTTGTAAAACTCGCAATCCGCGGAAAGGCCAACCGTATAGTTGCTCCCCCCCCCCCCTTTCCCATTAGCGACGTCATCTCAACATTCAATATATATAATATACAGGGTGTTTCAGCTAGTTTGTGCCAATGCTTTAACATAATTACGCGCGCACTACGCGAATACCAAAGCAGCTTTTTAGCTGATAAGACTGTTTTTCACGATAAGACTAATTAAGGTATTAATAGGGAATACTCAGCTAATGAAAGAATTGTTGTACTCGCAATACTTTCAATGGAGAAGTTAAAGAGCGTAACGACAACTGTCGAATTCATTTTTCTAACAAGGTCACTGATGTGAGTAATTTTTTTTTCAAGATGCAAGAGAAGCGCGCGAGATCTACCACGTGAAGAGACACTTGTGAGCAGCCATGTTACCACCTCCAAACACGCTTCAAATGAATCATCGCTGATCTACGCAACAAGCACCCCTATTTCGTAATGTTCCATTTCAAATTCTACTTTATATTCCTTTTATTCTACGTCACACTCAATGGCTTATCCCAGTTGTAACAGATTGAAGAGAACGCTTTTGACCTTTTGATTCGCCCTATATATCACATTCTCCTGGTACAGCGCCTCACAGTCCATACAACTCTCACAGTCCATATAAACGAACCGAAAACATGTGTAAAACCTTATGCCCGAAGTAGCCTTTAAGATTGTTAAACGCAAATTACGTTAGGTCCAAATATTTGTCGACTTTGTACGCGCGTCACAGTAGCGTGGTCGATGACTGAAGTTAAATTAGAAAACAATTCGTGCACGCGATGTTTATGTAGTACACGATGGTAGCTATCGGGCACACTTTGTGCTCAGAAGTATCTTATCTCTTATCAAAACAGCCATGGAGAGCATGTTGCTGTTCCTCGTGACACTAAAGGCTACGCTTCGAGATACTGAAGCTATTCTTACTTTATTATAGCTTCGCAGTAAGGTAAGCACGTAGCTGCTGACAAGTTTCAAAAACGCTTTCGCTGCCCTTTAAAAAACAGTCAGTCACGCTGTGCTGTTTTGCGAACGCAAACTATCGAAGAATGCATTGAGCAGCGCCTGCGTGAGTATACCTGCATTTCGGGCTAAATCTACGCCTCAGCTTGCGACAATGCAGGTCGCGGTGTTCTGCGTTTTGTCGCGAACGCAGCCTCCCTTCGGAGCAAACGCTCCGTTTCGGAATCTGTGGATGGGCGATCGCGTTCCAGTGGAGATTGAATCTAAGGTCTCCGGCCTCCTTGTCAACGCCCCGCTGCGTCACTGCCCCCGTGCGACGCAGACAGAGAGAGCTGGCGACAAGAACCAATACTCTGCACTGGTGGAAACGAAAATGCCGGTGCAGAAGAAGATAAATAGACGGCGAGTTGCTGCGAACCGGGAGCTGAAAGAAAGGAAATGTTTGCAGGAACTGCAAAAAGTCGCAACAGCCGCGCCAGACGGAAGTAGGAGGAGCTCGCGAAATTGGATAGTATACAAGAAAACAGAAACCGCAGGCAAAAGACGGGAAAAACAGGCGTAAAATTGAGTTTTTTGACAAGTTCCGTCAAGGTGGACTAGGCGAGAAGCAGCATGCAGGAAATTTGATACGCCGCGAGTGAAGTGCCTTCTTTCCATAACAATAAAAATGGCTCACTCGAAGCCACAAATATAAAAGAAAGGCACGAAACGCTTGTGTGCCAGATATGGAATGTTTTCAAGGAACCTTCAAGAAAGCCTGTCTTTTCTTATTTTGCTTCGGGATTTGCTGTTAAGCTGCTTTATACTGGGGGTTTTCTAAGTTTAATGCACGGGCCTTGAGGTCAGAGGGGGAGGGCGTCAGCGTATCTGGGAAGCTTGAAAGCGAGAATTTGTCTTCCGGCAAACAAGCGCTGTTATCAAGGCTTTTTCCGCCCGTGCTGATCATAGCAGGTAAGATGAACGGTGCCGAAGAAAGCAAAATGGTGCGAAGATTCTTTGGTCGTGTTTTTTCTGTTTGTTTGTTGCTTCACCTGTCGCTGTCCGCCTGCTTTCACTCTTCATCGGTCGGCTGACATCGCTTTAAGAAACAGCTTTCAGGCAGCGGCGAAAGGAGGAAAAGGGGTGTGAATCTATGGTGGCTCATGAAAGCCGTCGAATCCTGCTGTGGCATTTCAAACAGATCGTCGAAAAAGTAATACGGATAGCAAGATATGTAACTACGTTTTTTTTTTCTGTCGCGCATTTATGTCTTCCTTCTTGGGCACCTCCTTTTATGCATCAATCACATGAGCGGTCAGAACTCGCAACTAAAATAAAGTTCAGATTCCCCAAAGACGCTGGGCCTTTGTGCCGTACGTCATCATAGCCACAATGTTTGCACAATGAGGTTACATTCCACGTTGACCGTAAGAGGGTGTCCTGCTGAGAAATCATGCGCTCTGGGCAAACGTAGCATAGCCTATTACTCAGCATAGCCTGAGAAAAAGAGAAAGCCATAAAAATAGCAAAATAAGAATATTTATTAGAATTCATAACGAATAACAATTTCTTCTATTCGTTTGTAGAATTATTTAAAGCATGTTTGGGCATACCATTTAGGTATAGTTAGGTGTTACAGCGAAGCTGCATATGCCTAGGCGAAACATTCCTGGTACGACCTCAGAAACCCTGTGGTCGGAAATAAACCTACCGAAAACCTACCGAAAACTCGCGTCACGTTCACTGGTATATATCAAAATTGGCATGGAAGGGTACAAATGTATGACTAACATGTCTGATAGGTCATCACATCAATAACATCACATGCACGTCAGTTACGTCACGATTAACGATAATGAAATCACGTGTGGTGCATACGTGCATTGGATATGCGGGTATGAGCCAGGGACAAGAAAGAAAGAAAGATAGAAAGAGAAAAAGAGAGAAAGAAAGAAAGAAAGAAAGAAAGAGGAAAATAAAGAAAGAATGAAATCATTTGTGGCTCATACCCGCATTGGATATGTGGGTAGGAGCCGCCGAGAGCAGGAACGGCACAGATCTCGTCAGCGTCGCGCCAACGCCTCGGCAGAAGATCGGGCCTGCGATGCGGAGTGCAAGCGGAAATATCGGGCCGATCTGGCGGCTCGTGTGGTCGAGCTAGACAAAGACGTAACCAATACTTGAGAAAGGCTTTGATAAACTGTCGGGATTAACCCAGTGATGAACACTAGGGTCGCACGTTTCAGTTTCGCTGGTTTACCATCTGTACGGGATGCATGGGCGGTGTATTTTTTTTAGAATCATCATCATCATCATTATCAGCCTATATTTTATGTCCACTGCAGGACGAATGCCTCTCCCTGCGATCTCCAATTACCTCTGTCTTGCGCTAGCGTATTCCAACTTGCGCCTACAAATTTCCTAACTTCATCATCCCATCTGGTTTTCTGCCGACCTCGACTGCGCTTCCCTTCTCTTGGTATCCATTCTGTAACCCTAATGGTCCACCGGTTATCCATCCTACGCATTACATGGCCTGCCCAGCTCCATTTCTTCCGCTTAATGTCAACTAGAATATCAGCTATCCCCGTTTCTTCTCTTTTTTTAGAATATGCATTCCTAACTTTCAGGTGGGATGACATAGAAGCAGGTATCTATATCAGAGTTCAGGACAGGTCCTGGTAGTTAATTTTTTCCAGCAATATTGTTAACTTACTGAAATCCACTGGTGCATGAAGCCGCTGAGAAAAATGTCACTTCAAAACAAACTTGGCGCGTAGCTAACTGGTCGTACAGTGTAATACTTAACTATACTAAAACAGAGCAGAGGACTACTAAACGGGTCAAACCGGCAAGTAAGCTGTATTCGAGAGGTCCGTCGATGAAACATACTGCGAAAGTAAATTAATGATGCCGCTTTCGCCGACGCACACTCCATTTGATGATTCGCCGCCAGCTGACGGCGACCAAAAATCAACACCCCATCAAGTATTTTGCAAATTATGAACTGCTGGCGTCAGGCCGGCCATACGACATTTATGGTATTGCATTGGCCTGCCAGACAATACAGCCCAGCACTTTGACCCATGTATCACGATTTTGCAAAACTGGACCACACCCAGGGACGACGGCTCACTGGCAAAATAGGCATTCTTCTCCCGAGTTGAAGTGTACCGTCAGACGTGAAGTGTATGTGCTCGTATATTTTCTTTTCTTTTGTGCACCTCTCCAACTGAGGTCGTAGTGTTATCATTCTTATAAAGGGAATCAATCAATATTTAGGGAAGCTACGCATATTTCCTTTGCAAGTGCAGAAATCATTATTATATTTTATCTCCGTAACATAACTCTCTTCTTGAAACCGGTGGAAAGAAAAGCTCCTACGAGGTCTTTAATGGCGTTTTAGTCTGGGCGTCAGAGTGAATCTTTAATGTAGTGTGCTCACTATAGTAATCAATGTAGATGCGAACAAAAGCCATGCTGCGTATGCTCAGGCTCGCAAAACAAGTCGTGCCTTTTAGCTCGTGTGGGTGGCGCATCTTCTCTTTTATTTCTTCCTGGCTTTGATCTCCTGCTTCTCATTAACTGCCAACGGTGCTGGGTATCAGGTTCGTCCACATTTCTATATCGATTTCCTTTTTTTTATTCCTCTATTCTTCTCGCGATGACCCAGGAACTGTGACATGCAGGGAACACTCTGTGGTCTGCTTCTGTGTTCTGTGTGTGGTTTCAATGAGTCGCAGCCAGGAATGTTGCGCCTGTTAATCGGTTAACTGTTACGTTTCTTTTCTGAGATTAACGAAAGTTACTTCGCGCCAGATATAAACCGAGTGTGTTATACGACGGGTTGGTGCATCTGGTTCTTTAGGAGAAGCTTTGTTAACACTGCATATGACATTCGTGAAACTTCAAGCTGAACGTCATTTGTCCATCAGTGCGGTTTGTCTAATCTATAGATAGCATGTGGCCACCGTTAGCTTTGTAAGGAATCTTTTGTTTCTTATGAGTAAAATATGAACCGCTCAGTTGTGACTACAATGTCCAATTGGTGGTCGTTTTGCGTACCTCCTGCGCAACTTATATTCTCAAGTATCTGTATTTGCTGCTGAAAGGATGCATAAAAATAAAATGGGTCTACACAAGATAATGTCCTTCATCTCAGGGTTTATACAGAATATTCAATATAACAATATACATTATCGAGAGCGTTTCGCACGAAAATTAGTGCGATAAGTGTAATGTCTGAGTTAAAGATAAGAGGCTGTGCAGCTCCACAGTACGTGAAGTTTCTCCACTCAAGGACCGACTGTTGCAGAATCTTAGCGAAATGAAAACGATGAGAACAGTGCTAGCTAAATTAGCTCTAAATTGTGGTTCTGAACATTATTTTGGGAAACGCCCATCTCAGACGATCTATATGCGCGTTCAAGGAACATACGAGTGCGTTGCACAATAACCTGAAGCCCTCCAATACACTGTACATAACAGTTAAGGATTAACGTTGAGACGGTATTGTCCATCTAGGCAGTGTGCCGAAAATGGGATAGACGTACAGGGTAATGAAAGCCAACCTTTGAAGCTGTTGACATGTTGTTCTGGCGACGTTATGCGGAATGCACTTTCTTTTTATTTCGGTAGCGCAGCTCCTTTTGTGAACCAATATATAAAGAACTTTCGGGCGGGCGTAAGGGTTATTCGTTCCTTTAATTTGCCTGTTAATGTTTTGTTTTTTCTTGGTTCTAAAGTAGATGTTACCTTATGCAGTAACTCGACAGTTTGCGTTCAAGCAAACTTTACGGATGTCATTTTGTAAACCCAAATTCGGATACAATACATGCATCCGCAAGATGAAAGCCATAAAGACAATTCCATATTTTTAAGCTTGAATACCACAATGCAGCGAAATCAGTGTAATCCTCTATCGTTTGCGTGGCCCGGCTTCGAGGCCGCAGGAGGCTTTCAGTAGTAGCTGCATTACGTAGATTGTGAATACTTTGTCGAAGCATGCACGGTATCATCTTCATCTGGAAGTCTCTTTGGTAATAGGAGATAGATGCTTGTGATAAAAGCATCCTTTGATAGCGTGATACACGTTGAGGCGAATGACCGCCTGGGACTTTCGCTAAACCATTGTGAGAGAAAAGTGAGACTAATGCACCGTGGCGGCAGCCCGTTTCTCCGCCTCCGTTGTAGGCTCTTTGCTAACAGGGGGAAGATGGCCACCTGTAAGACGTAGCTGAGGAGATGTTGCGGTAATAAACCTTTGTGTAGGTAATACCGTATCCCAAAAGGAGCAGTTCGTCGAATGGTTAAAGGAGCTCAATATATCCAGAGACGTGCATTGTTTACCCGAGCACCCAGTAGCACTTCTTGACAGAATTTCTCGCTCGTTCCATTATTCATTGAATGTCACGATATACCATTACCGCGCTTATTAGCCAGGCAACGTGGTTTCCTTTAGGCCTCCTGAGTCTGATGAGCAGGCTCTTTTGGTCGGTAGCTTCACACGCTTTCGGGGGATGGGAATGTTGCCATGGGTCCGCTGAAAGAACGTCGTAGCGAGTGCGTGAGTGATGTGCCAATGAATCCTTCAGCTTTCCTGTTCTGGGAAAATGGGTTCCTGAATTGCCGGCTAAAGCTAACGTCAAAAATAAATCTCAGTGACTAGGAAACGTCAAGAAAACAGAAGAAAACAAAGAAATATTAGAGGAATATCCTACATCACATAAATCTAGCATAGCCTGCGGTCATATTGCATAGACAGGGCACGCCATACCCGTAGCCTGCGCGCGAACGTCGAATCACACTACTGTTTTTCCAGTGAAAGAAATGCTAATCACTGTGAAGTATGTCAAGTATGCATACCACAGATACGTGTGACTATAGTCTTCATTTATTGTCGACTGAGATTGCTTGTATGGTGCTTCGGAACTACTACAAACACCGACAACTAAAATAGAAACAATAGAACGGGTCACTTTTGTTAACGAATCAAACCTTCTTGTATGAATACCAAATGCTTACTTTATTTACGTATTATTCTTATTCATTCCTAAAGCCACAACTTAGTTAACCTCATTAAACAAGCTGGCTTTAATGTGAAAATATTATATGGCTCATGAGGCGGAAAATCCGGCGTTGGCGTGAGCACACGATGGTCAGCTCACGATTATCCACGTAGGGATAACTAAGTGCAACTTTAATGTTGTTCTCTGTTTATTCATGTCGGCCATTTTTCTTTCTTCAATAGAAAAAAAATGAATTGAATGAACTCATCACTTCTCTTGCAGAAATGTTTGTCCCCTAATCCTGCCTGACCTGCTTGAATTTTCTGCAGGGGAAAGCTCTTTCATAGAACTGTGCTTGAATTCCATCCCCTCGGTAGTGCCTGAAGAAGCAATAAAGCGCCAGTGTCTCTCATAAATTCTTTCAAAACAAGACTTATTTTACCTTGCCTCTAAAAGAGAAACAATGGTAGGTGCTTGTGTTTCACGCCTGTGTTCCGACGAAGCAACTTGTCCTGGTCCTGGCTCAGGCCGACCTCTCTGCCTTCCTTCAAATAAATTATCTCTCTTGTCCTGGTCCTCACGAAGACAAGTCTTTCCGTCTCAATGGCGGCAACAGATTGAGGCTCCCGCCAGTGCCTGCGCTTTCGCTCCATCGGTAGCGATCATCCGTTCATTTTCTTTGCCGCACAATGAGTCGCTGCTTGAAGCAACGGCAAAGTTTGGAGTTAACACGAAAGTACATAGGAGCGGAAGAAAATACAAATAAAAATATATCAAGCAGAGGTGTCTCTGTTTCGGCGGAAAGACAACTGCGAGCAATTTATAACAAACTTGTCAATTTCATTTTATATACACTGATGTAAAGATTTCGCCTCGATAAGACGCCGGCTACTTCCTGCCATATGAAATAAACGGCACCCGCCGTGGTGGCGTAGTGGTTTTGGCGTGGCGCTGCTAAATCCGATGGCTCAGCATCAAGTCCCGACCACAGCGGCTGCATTTCGGTGGGGGCGAAAGGCAAAAAAGCCGGTGTGCCACGCATTGAGGGCACGTTAAAGAACCACAGGTGGTCAAAATTAACCCGGACTCCGCCACTACAGGGTGCCTCATAATGAAACCGTGGTTTTGGCATGTAAAACCTCAGAATTCATTGATTTTTTTAATAAACGGATAGACTGGCGCTGAAATAGTTCCCGAAAATTCGCATTACATCCACATCAATCAAACAATCTATCAAATGTATAATACAGCAAAAAAAAACTAACATTCTTTAAAATGTTTTTGCGTGAGAAGAAGGTTATGCTTCGGCGCTCCTTCGGTGGTTCTTTGGGGACATGATTGACTATATCTCTAGTGAGACTGCATGTTGCGGAACCCGACATAGCTGCGTGAGTGCGTGCGTGTGCCTGTGCGTCTTTGGGTGTGCGTGCGTGTATGTATGTGCTGTGTGTGTGTGAGCGTGCGTGTGCGTGTGTGCACGCGCACACGTGCGTGTGTGTGTGTGTTAAATCTTTGCTTAATCTTGCGAAAAAATGCTTCCTTCAAAGGCCCAATTTCTTTAGTGTACATGAATCGCGCCCATAAGTCGGTGAACGTAATCCTTAGTCAACTCACGCAGATTCAGATAGACCCTTTTCATGGCAATCCCGTGGGTGTCGCCATGTTTGATCGCATGGTGACGCGTCCATTGCTTGCCTCAGCTGCTTCCGTTACCACCGTATTTTCAATGGATGTGCATGATGCCCCTGGTGCCGCTCACCAAACCTCAGTTCCAGCGGATATCGTAGACGGTGACTGGGTGCACGAGCCGAAGCTTTGGCCCCGGCTTCAGCGGACATGTAAGCGCTTTTGGTTCTCCTTACGCTTTGTCCAAACAACGCGAGCTGCGTGTACGGTACTTGTACTAAAAGCGGGGCTATAAATGTATTCCAAACTGTCCAAGCAGCAGCTTGTCATCTTTCTGAATCACTATCAGAATCATAACGAAGCCTTCAGACTACCATCTTTCATAGCTGCACCTCACTGGCGTGCATCCTTTGTCCAGAAGAACCACCAGGTACAACAGTGCCTAGAATGTTTCATGTGTACAACCTGCAGCGACTGCAGCAAAGTCATCGTCTACGTCATGTGTGAGCTCACCAATGCGCAGCTATCTATGACAATTGATGATTACAGCCTGCACATCTGCTTGACAATAAAACTCAAAAACCACGCAATCACGCTCGTAGATGCCTGCACCTCACTTTCAAGCCGGTTGACATCTCGAAATTAAGTGCATTTCTAGTAGCGACACCTGAGCGTTTTATTAATACCGGCAATTGTAATGCTCATCATCTACTATGGAAAGCTTTACGACTGAGTGCAGGGGAAGGCTTGCGCTATTCTTTGTTTCGGATCATGAGCTGTGCTGTCTAAACGGCGACAGTCCTGCGTTTTTACAGGATTGACTTATACCAGCTGCCTGGACTTTTGTTTGAGGGTGCCAGACCGACAAAGTGCTGCGATTTTCGGACACCAAAACCCACCACAGCGACCATTTTAACAGTGACTCATGACTTATGTTAGCATCAAGGGCTTACCGAAATCACACTGCCACATTTTTTCTACGAATTACTCGCCAAAGCACAGATTACTCATAGAGGCGCGTCACGACTGCAGATACTGTTGTATTGTGATTAGCATTCTTAGTCGATACTTCGGTAACTTTGTACCTCTCCATCTATCTTTCTAGCCTCCTTACACCGCTCTTCCCATTGACCGAAGCTGTGCATTAGTTTGGGCCACTAGGTATGGGCTGACTGCGGTCTTGCTGAGCAGACAACATGGGCCACTGCATATGTGCCCGAATACACAACTTACACTTCATAATTACATAATGTAAACATAGTAATTCAAATCTTTATCAATAATGCATTTCCCATCACAAGATTGCCTATTCACCACCACCTGAAGGTAAACTGATTTAGGTAGATAATCATCCCCATAGGATGAATTACGGCTGAATTTGTTCCTGTAAATAATGAAGATATGTTCGACGACGCCGTTCGAAACGATATCATTATCATCATCATCATCGGCCTGTATTTATGTCCACTGCAGGACACAGGCGTCTCCGTGAGATGTCCGATTTACCCTGTCTTGCACCAGCTGATTCCAGTTTCCACCTGCAAATTTATTAACTTCACCACCCCACCTATTTTTCTACCATCCTCGACTGCGCTTCCCTTCTCTCGGTATCTATCATGTAACTTTAATGGTTAACCGGTTATGCATCCTACGCATTACACGGCCTGCCCAGCTCCATTTTTTTTCTTAATATCAATTAGAATATTGGCTATGTCCGTTTGCTCTCTGATCCACACCGCTCTCTTCCTGTCTCTTAACATTAGGCCTAACAATTTTCTTTCCACCGCTCTCTGTGTGGCCCTTCACTTGTCCTCGAGCTTCTTTGTTAACCTCCAAGTTTCTGCGCCTTATGTTAGCACCGGTAGAATGCAATGATTGTACACTTTTCTTTTCAACGACAGTGGTAAGCTCCATGTCAGGATATGGCAATGCTTGCCGTATGCGCTCTAACCTAATTTTCTTCTGTAATTCTTCTGTAATTCTTCTGTAAATTTCATTCTCATGATCAGGGTCCCCTGTGAGTAATTGACCTAGACAAACGTACTCCTGTAGAGACTCATCTAGAGGCTGAAGGCCGATCCTGAATTTTTGTTCCCTTGCTAGGTTATTGAACATTATTTTTGTCGTCTGCATATTAATCTTCAACCCAACTCTTACACTTTCTCAGTTAAGGTCTTCAATAATTTGTTGTAATTCATCCCTATTGTTGATGAATAGGACAATGTCATCTGCAAACCAAAGGTTGCTGTGATATTCGCCGCTGATCCTCATTCCTAAGCCTTCCCAGTCTAAGAGCTTGAATACTCCTTCTAAGCATGCAGTGAATAGCATTGGAGCGATTATGTCTCCTTGCCCGACCCCTTTCTTGATAGGAAATTTCAACTTCTTTTGTGGAGAACCAAGGTAGCTGTGGAATCTTTGTAGATATTTGACAAGATATTCACATATGCTTCTTGTACACTTTGATTACGCAATGCCTCTATGACTACTGGTATCTTTACTGAATCAAATGCCTTTTCATAATCTATGAAAACCAAATAGAAAGGTTGATTGTACTCCGCAGATTTCTCGTTTACCTGGTTGATGACATGGATATGATCCATCTTAGAATATCCCTTCCTGAAGCCAGCTTGTTCATTTGCCTGACTGAAGTGTGGCCCTGATTTTATTGGAAATTATCTTGGTGAATATTTTATACAACACTGAAAGCAAACTAACGGGCCTATAATTATTCAGTTCTTTAACGCCTCCCTTTTTATGGATGAGTATAATGTTGGCGTTCTTCCAGCTCTCTGGTACACTTGAAGTCGTGAGGCATTGCGTATGAAGGGCCACAACCTTTTCAAGCATGATATCTCCTCCATTTTTGAATAAATTGACTGTTATTTCATCTTCTACGGCAGCTTTTCCCCTGGTCATGTCTTTCAAGGCCCTTCTAACTTCATCGCTAGCTATAGAACGAGCCTCTGTATCCTGTTCCTTACTACTTCGAATGAAAGTAGTCTGGCTGCTCTGGGGACTTTACAGGTCAGTATAGAATTCTTCCGTTGCTTTTACTATGTCATCAAAATTGCTGATGATATTACCCTGCTTATCTTTCAGTGCATACATTTTGCCTTGTCCTATGCCAAGTTTTCTCACTGATTTCATGCTGCGTTCATATTTCCGATATAGTTCCACTTATGGCCATGTTTTGGTTTCCTCCTCAATCACAGCAGATGAAGTGGTCATTCCCACGATATCTTTCATCAACGTATTCAAGACATCTCGTTTAAGATCACCGACAACAGATGAACTCGCAGCCATCCGTGCTGCTCCGGAGTGGATAAATGAGCAAAATGAGCAATCGACACAGTCATGCATGGTCCCTCTTCTGTGACTCTAGGGACGCTCTCCAGTGTCTTGTGTCCCCGTTTCATTGCAGAACAAACGTGAAATCAAACTACTTCATCACTCATTCAACAATGGACATTGCATCGCCTACAGTGGATACCGTTCCATTGCGGCATCTGCGGTAACGACCCTATAGATGAGCCCACCCGATCTGCGCACAATGGTATCCGTATCCGCTGCATACACTGCACAATTCAATTCAATTGAATTCAAGTTTATTACATACTTAAAAGGTTACATAGTTGTGCATATACAGAAGGAATGTAGCTCGACTGAATTTATCAGCGCTCGTCTTCATAGTTCATATGACATCACAGTAGCACTAGACACTTCCAATCAAGTTCATCTCGACTTCCTCGACTTCATCAGAGCGTTCGATCGCGTTGTTGATTCTATGCTTCTTGCGAAGTTAGTCAGCATAGCGCTACCTTCATTTATTATCTTGTGAAACGCGTTGCACTTAAACGACTGATTCTAATATTTTTACATTAACGTTAGCACTTGTGGCCTACTGTCAATTTACGACTGGGATTCCCTGCGGCAGTGTACGCATTGGGGACCATTCTTTTTCTAATTTATCTAAACGACATAACCGCCGCTATAAATTCTAGTGTTATTATCCGCTTGTTTGCAGACGATTGCGTTATATATAAGATAATTATAGGTCGTAGCGATCAAGTTAGCGTGAGCAATAGCCTCAAGGGTATACATGAAAGGTGCTTGTCGTGATTTATGACCTTAACGCCGAAAAAATCATTTTCTATTCGCGTCACTAATAAAGAACAGCCATCAAATTTTACGTGCATTATCAAGGGTAATGTAATAAATCAAGTCAATGAGCGCAAGTGTTTAAAAGTGACAATAACCAATACGCTCTCATGGTTACACATATCGACATTTGTTCTCTGCTTCATCTTCAGCAAGTATAAAACAACGGGGTCGCCGTCCAAACTTATGCATGACAATAAAATTGCTCACGGTCGAAACCTGAAATAAAGCAGCAAGATTAAAGTTCGCGTACCAACTTTACGCGTACTCTTTGAAACTGATGCGCGATCATACTTGAAACCCTTCACATGGTGTTCCTCAAGACATCGTTGTCCACGTTAAAGAACCCAAGGTTGTCCAAATTATTCCGGTGTCCCCCACTACGGCGTGCCTCATAATCAGATCGTGGTTTTGGCTCATAAAACCCAATAATTTGATTTTTCATTTGTGCGGTATCACACGTGCTCTTGGGACAAAGGAACGACAACACAGTAGTTAAAACAATCAAAAGGGCATTTATTGCACCTTCCATACACTAATGGATACTAGCCGAATTACTACCCATAGAACATTCACATGGGCGCGCGACAAATCAAGGACGTCCGACACAAGGCGACCGGATAGCGAGCGAATATGTTCGCCCCATGCTATGACACCATCGCCTAGTCGTTCGCGTGTACGGTCACGCGAATGGTGGCGCGTTCGAATGATCCGTGTTCATCCATACCGGTGTCCTGCTCCTAGCCTCGCGAGACGGTTACGCGAAGCCTGGATCGGCTCACGCGCGGAACGTCCGCAGCGCTCACCCACCCCCACGTCAAGAGAGAGCGCCTTCTTCCTTTCGCGCCCAAGTAACCCGCCGTTAAGGGCCGTTAGCAGCGCGCCATCTCTCGCAATGCGCCCCAACTCCGCCGCCGTAATGCTACGCGGCGAAGCTGGATTACAGGAGACGGGAGCCATGCGGGGAAAAAGACATCAGGGGACGTGTGAGAGTCGCGCATCCCCACATATTTCAAGACATCGGCAAGGTCACAACGTGCACCCTTATTTCACACGCACTTTTTTATTATTTTTTCCCCGCTAAAGAGTGGAATGCATTACCCGTGCATGTTTTCATATCTGATTGTGCGAGTGCTTTTGAGCGCGCAGTCGAGTTACGCTTTGATGAGTAATTCTTTTGTACTTCGCTCATAGCACAATACGCATTCGCAAAATTTGGCGACACGGCAGATTTCATTTGTATACCGGTGTGTGCGCTGATAATCTGTCCTTCTATTATTGCCTTTTTTAGCATTGTGCAAATAATTATAATAACTGGGCTCAAGCTGTACGTGTTCGAATACTTATGATTTGATTAGTACGACCGCTACGTTAACATATGAACAGTGTTCCAATGTATTCTCATGTAACTCAACCTTCTTGGTCAATAGACCGCAGTATGTTCTAAATAAAACAAATTAAATAAATATATATGTACCGAAAATATGTTTCCGATGGTTGTCTTATAACTCGGCTCCTCCAGCTCACAAAGCCGATGCTGTAACAATTAGTCCACGGCATAAAACACACTTACCAATTTCCTTAATGCAATCCCACGCTTTGAGATGCTTGGCGGGTTATGAACGTCGTGTAGCAATAGTTTACATATAACATTTCGCAGACTCAAGTGCAGTTCATGCCTACGTAATGCGAAGCAATCGTAATTTTTAGAAAATGATTGTATGTGTTGTGTAGCGAACAGTTATGTAGAGATTATATGCTGCAGTGTTTATAATAAGTAAGAAAATGTTTCCAATACACCCCCTCCCCTCAATCCCAAGCCCTGCCAAGCCCGCGCGTATCCTCTAGCTGACTACGAAGATAGAAGTTCGGGGGCACGTTCGTTGCCGAAATTGGCTGCGCGTCTCTTATCGTACATTGGCACTATGGCGCGTTTCTACAACGTCAAGCACGTGGTGTCTTGCGATTCAACACATTTTAATGTTGAATGCTGAACAAATATTGTTCTTTCTCTGTAAGGTGCATTATGGTGGCTGAGGGACGTGTTCGTCACCGAAATCTGCAGCAGGTCTCTTGTCCTAATGCGCAAGCTATCGCTTACAAAGATATCAACCAAAAGGTGGTGCTGCCGGGATTCTTTCTTGCTCGTAAATTTTGCAAAAAATTATCTAGTCCATCTATCGCATTTCTTTTCCATTACCTCCTTACCCCAGCAATGGGTAGCCAACATTTTTCAAGCGAAGATTGTATTAGCTCACAAGTTTCGGTGGCGTTGTCGTGGTGACGCCAAAAGAACCCGGTTGCTCAACTCTGGGATTAGCGTACAGCCAATAAGGGTCGTTTGGTGTGTCGTGGGGAGGGAAAGGGAAGGAAAGGTTGTTGGCGCCCGCTCTGGCTGGCTTCCCTCACCTCAGATCAATCTTGGCGGTCGGTTGGGAAGGCCGCCGAGGAGCAGGCTGCGTTTCTCCGAGGAGCAGGCTGCGTTTGAGCAACGGCGCCGCGAACTCGCTCAGGAGAGGGCTCGTCGTCGACGTGCCGATTCTGGCGTAAGGGCTTCTGAAGTCCGGGCGAAACATCAGCGAAGAGCCGCGGACCCCGAGTTTCATGAGCGCGACGCTGAGGACAAACGTCTGCGTCGTCTTGCCCTCCAGGAACCTGACAATGGTGGTGCACGCCTCGCCAACGCTAGCGCCAACTTCCCCGGTGCGACGGCCAGGTTTCAACTCGAGTTTCTCAACCGGAACTTCGGAGCCAGTTGCAGTGCGTGTGACCGGTTGAGGTTCGAGCACAAAGTGGTACTAGGCAGTGCAATTCGATCCAAGGAACACCGAAGAAACAGACAAGCGTCGCTTACCCCCATTTTCCGATAGGGGAAGGGTTGGTCATTTTTCTTTCTCTTGTTCCGCATTCTTAGTGATCCCTGATGATCCCTGTGCATATGTCAGGAATTTTGTTGGACCAAGAAGCCTGAGTTAGGGCGTGTGAACAAACGATTTCTGTCCATTGAATTAATTTTAGTTATGTGTGGTGCCAGCTAATACAGAAAATGTGCAGGCCTATCTTTTTTCTGGAACGTAGATGTTAGCAATGCTGTACAGCTACTGTACTGGGTGGGCATTAGGTCTCTTTTCGTCAAGGTAGTCCGGGTGTTTCTGCGGGAGACTTCTCATGCACAACCACTTTCGCGCTTTCATTTACATAGCGTTCCGGTAAATAATCATTTGACGGCACAAAAAGGACAACACAAAAGTGCTACATTACACCATCTTTGGGCTTACATACATACCAGGGACTTCTCGCGAGATTTTAACAAAACACTGCATGTGATCGCGTCTTTCGGGTTACTGGCGTAGCTTGCCGGTAACGGTAACTGGCAGGAATAACAGCTACTTTGTTCGAAAATGTAATCATTTGTAACAATATGTACAATCATTATAAGCAATCATATGTAACAATTGTAGGAAATTTTTCTATCGTGGAATTTTCTACATTTGTTTACTGAATAACGACGGGGCTGTAGGAGAAAAATGTGAAAATTGTGAAAGATATTCATCTTTTGCAAGCTCTGAAGTCATCTCTGCTTCAAGAAACTCCGCTGTCTTGCAATGTTAGCAACGCTGCGCCGCAGTATCTCGTGAGCACGGTGGTAGAATAGGAGAGATGGCCAAACGAGCACCGCAAGTGCGTCGCTGCGCCTCTCGAGTTTCTACAGCAGTCACCAGGTGGCGAAAGGGGTTTTAGTGGCTCAAACACGCGCGTCCCAAGCTTTCGCTGTGCTGTAAAAGGTCGGCTATAATCACAATTTTTCTAGATTTAAAATGTTGTTTATGTTTTTAATAGCTTGTATACAAAGGCTGTCTGCTGGCCTTGCCTACAAAAATAAGTGTACTAGGCTCTCTGGCGCTTACAAATTTCTAATACTGACACAGAGCGCCAATCGCAGTGGACGTGCGTGCAATTTTCTGGAAGCGTGAAAATTCTTACCGGCGAGTGTATAACGTAAAAAAATATTTCGTTTTCACGTCATTTTGGGTAGCATTGGGCTTCGGGTTTTCAGGCTCCATTGGGTTCAGGTGCCTGCGAGGCCTGCGCCAGTAGCGTTAGATGGCGAGTGCAAACATGAACGCGCCTATGAAATGATGGAGACTGCAAACAACGGGAGTAGACGACGTTCTATCTAGACAGAGCGGCGCCGCCGCACTTTTGTGTTCGCGGCTGACCTTGGCCGCCCAGTCTAAGCAATAACGAACAGAAACGGCGTGAAACACGCAGTAAGTGAAGCTGCCGTGACTGTTGTGGACGCGGCGCAGTGGACTTCACTTGAGATGCACACTGCAGACATATCGCGCATGCTGAAGCCTCTACAAGAAATATCACGGTGTTGCAGCGTCAATGAACTTAGCCTTTATAGCAATAGCAATTATATGGACACTCCAACTGAATTTCTGCCGTCGGCGTCGCCATCGCCGTGAGGTTCCATATAAAGTCCAAGGGCGATAAAATCGTCGCCGCGCGCCGAATGCGCGAGTGAAAGCGTGCTGGGGACGCGCGCTATCACGCAGAGCGAACGCATGGCGGAAAGCAAACGCGACCGTGGCGCAAAAGGCGCTGGGGGTATGGGAGGGAGGGAGGCGGGGCAACGCTGTGCTGCGGCACGAAAAGCGTATCTTGCAACCGGGCGCAAGGGGAACTGGCCACTCAATCTCCCACGAGAAAGCAAGAAGGCGGGAAGGCAGTGCGGGAGGGAGGGGGGGCAGTTTCTACTCTGCCAACAACTGCGCTCGTACTTCGCCCAGCTGTGGCAGTCGCCCGCACCGTCTCTTATCTCCATACGGCTCTGACCTTGTATGCGCTGTGCATTCGCCGCGCAGTTTCCGTTGAAGCGATAGACCGCACGAACCTTCGCCCGCTGCGGCGGCTGCGCTTGCTGCCAGCGTTTTGACAGTCGTTGTCGGCGGTCATTCAGTGTGATTTATTCAAGTTTGCTTGTGCGCGCTGACACCACGCTTGTTAATTCAGTTAGTAAGCGAATGTGTCCAAGTTTATGCAGCCGATAAAACTACTATCCCTACTCCGAATTGCTCTCTACTAATTTGCTATCGCAATTGATGCTTCGCCTTTCGGGCGACACTGCGACATTTTAAACAGCGAAGCTGTTTAAGCCAGCCGTAATTTATGGTGCGTAGCAAGACACTACCAAGAAAGAAAAGAAAAGAAATTTTCTTGCCGAGGACCCCACGTACCCTCGCTCGCTTTGGGACCCCGCCTACCCCCGGACCCAAAGCGAGCGTCGTAGCCACTAGGCTATGGAGCCACGCTTTGCAGAACGTGCATTTATGCAAACCATATGATTGCGTTCGAGCGTCGTCGTCTTTGTCCACAGCTGGCGCGTTCGTACGCTCGTGCTCTGCGAGGTGAAGAAGTTTTGCGTGCTATGAGAGCGAGAGAGAGACGCATTCTTGAAGGGGGTATCCTGGAACGTACGTACGTAGTGTCGGCATTGGAACGCTGTGTCGATGTTGCAAGCTCCGCTATGCAACGCACAGTGACGGCCGTAAGTCCGAGACGCACGAAAAGAAATTATCATCATCATGAGTAATAATATGAAAAGTTCGCGCGCACTTCCGGAAAATGCTGGGCTACGATCGCCCAGCTTCGCTGTTTCAAGCGTTCCGCGGCCGAGTGCAAGGTTACGCGTTTTTTAAATCAGCCTGTCCTCCGCATGATTTAACCTTTTAGTATAACGTGCTTGGAAACTGACTATTTCTCTACCCACTCTTTTTTCAATGATAATAATAGTAACAATAATAATGTAACGCCCGAAGGAAGAGCGTAGAAGAACAAGTCAAGCGGCGCGAAGTTCTTGGTGATTGGCTGTTTCAGACCGTCTCATGTCTTCTGTACCCTTTTCACTGTAAATAAATCTATTCCTCATCCGTAACAAGTGGTGCAGGTCCTGGGTACTGGACGGCCTGGATAACCCAGTCCTACAAGATCTTCGAAGAAGCAGGCGCCTGGCCGGAATACCACCAGAGTCAACAAGCATGGCCATTGCCCAAGCAGGCCGGTCAACGAGCACCGCCGAAGAGGGCATCGACCAAGTCAGCCAGCGACCAAGGCAACCTAGCTACTGGACGCCGGAACCACGCATAGTATCAGGTACAGCCGATGAAGACATGGATGACTGCCTGAGGCACTACGAAAGTGTATGCCGCCATAACGGGTGGAGTCTGCCTGCGCAGCTTGTGAACGTTGCATTTTTTCATGCCGGTACCGCTCTAGTTTGGTTTGACAATCATGAATGCATGCTGACCACTTTGGAAATCGGAAATAGTTTGAAGCGCAAATACACAGACACAAAAGAGCACATGAGGCACAGACGAGCGCAAACTACCAACAAGGTTTATTGACCACCACACGTGTTTATACTATGTTCCCATTACCGCTGCACATGCGCACAGTGCTTTCTAAGAAAGGACAGCTCTTTATCGCACGGGTGTACAGAAGGAGTGCTGATATAGTCTGTGCCTCTTTTGTGTCTGTGTATTTGCGCTTCAAACTATTTCCGATGTACAACCAACAGGCCCAAATCGCTACAATTCACTTTGGAAACCTTGGTCCAGGAATTGAAAGCCTTCTTTGGAGACTCGAATTTCCAAAAGAAGAAAGCGGAACACACGCTCTCGCGCAGAGCCCAATTGCCTGGCGAAACGTGTACAATGTATATTAAAGAAATATTGAAGCTATGCGGAATTGTAAATGCGAATATGTCCGATGAAGACAAAGTGGGACATCTGTTAAAAGGCATCGCTGAAGACGTCTACAATTTTCTAATATCGAAAGAAATTCAGACAGCAATATCGCGCATTCGAAATTTTGAAGACCTGAAGGATCTTACCCAAGTTCGGGCCCTTGGACAACATTACCACAGTTGCCAGTATTCACGTCGCTGCCTGCGATGACAACGCCTCGGTCGTGTGTCGATCGTGCATCTACATTTTTAGGATGTACTCCAAGAAGTGCTTGCCTGCTACACGCCAGTCTTTGATTTTTCTCAACGCAAGTGTTCTCGGATGTTGCCGGAATCCCGCATGCACCACCGCATCAACACAGGACACGCGACTCCGCTATGTCAGAAACCCTGTCGCGTATCTACCACGGAAAAAAAAGTGATCGCCGAACAGGTCGATGATATGCTGCAGAAAGATGTTATTCAGGAGTCTTGCAGTCCTTGGGCAGTTCCTGTTATACTAGTGAAAAGATGGACAACTCATGGAGATATTTTGTCGACTACCGCCGCCTCAATGCCGTCACAGAGAAAGAGGTGTATCCCTTACCGCGCATTGACGATACTGTTGACTGCCTTCACTCCACCTCGTACGTTTCCTCGATTGACCTCCGGTCCGGGTATTGGCAAATTCCAGTGCACCCGTCTGACAGAGAAAAGACCGATTTTGCTACGCCTAACGGACTCTTTGAGTTTAACGTCATGCCGTTTGGCTTATGTAATGCCCCAGCAACGTTCGAACAATTTATGGAGATTTGCATGTGTAATTTAGTTAATGCGAGTATTTTAGGTCAAACTTTCCATGAGCATAACCAGCGGCTCAGCGTTGTTCTGCACTACATCCAACAGGCTGGCCTCATTTTAAACTCTAAGTGCCATTTCGGTGAGCGCCAAGCACTTGTGCTGTGATATCTCGTCGACAAAGACGGTATACGGCCAGACACCCAAAAGATTTCTGCTGTTTGCAACTTTAGGCAGCCTAAGACAGTGGAAGACCTCAGAAGCTTAGTGTGCCTTTGTTCTTATTTTGCAGGTTTTTTAATGACTTCGCCAAGCTTGCTTGTCCACTGACCGATCAACTTCGCAACGACACTCCCTATATATAATCCGCTCAGTGCGAGACTGCTTTCGAGCAGCTGAAGTTCTTGCCCACCTCTGGGCCACTTCTCCGCCATTTCGATTCGGAGGCGTTCACCGAACTGCACAGTGATGCAAGTGGTGTGGGCGTTGGGGCTGTGCTCATCCAGTTTCACGACGGTTGCCAACATGTTGTTTGTTACGCAAGTCGTACTCTGACGAAAGCAGATAGCAATTATACAGTCACGGAACTGGAATGCCTTGCGGTTGTTTTCGCATTCCACAAGTTCGTACCGCATTTGTCCGGCCGCCATTTCAAGATTTTTACCAATCATCATTCATTCTGCTGGCTCGTTGGACTGCATGACCCAGGTGACCGGTTCGCTCGGTAGGCCTTAAGGCTCCAAGAATACAACTTTTCCGTTGCTTACAAGAGCGGTCGGTGCCACACAGATGCCGACTGCTTATCTCGTCTTCCCTCTCAGAGCAGGGACACTGATGATGATGATTTCGACGACTACTCAACTACAATCTCATCAGAGTTTCCTGACTTCGCCGTCTTCAAGAATGAACAACAGCGCGACCCTTCACTAAAGCTGATTTTTGATGTGACCAACAGATCTGAACGGGCTACGCCGTTGTGATTCGTGATGACCTGCTTTACCACAAGAACTATTCTAACAACGGTGCTCCACTGCTCCTCGTCGTCCCAGAATGCCTGCGCCTTGCGGTACTTCGGGCCATGCACGACAACCTTACATTCGGGCACCTTGGATTCGCTCGAACGCTCCACCGCCTCCGATAACGTTTCTATTGGCCTTAATCATGAAAGACAACCAAGCAGTACGTTGCCAGCTGTGATGTCTGCCAACTCCACAAACAACCAACTACGGCTCCTGCAGGAACTCCGCAACCAGTTAGACCTTCACCTTTTGAGAAAGTGGGTATAGATTTACTCGGTCCCTTCCCCAAATCTTCCACCGGCTTCCGCTGGATAATCCTATGCGTGGATTATTTAACATGATATACTGAAACTACAGCAGCCGATGTTTCGGGGTTTCTTCTACATTCGATTATCCTCCGCCACGGAGCTCCTCATGTGGTGATAAGTGATCGCGGCCGGCAGTTCACCGCTGACGTCGTGCAAGAGTTAATGCACCTTTGTGGATCGCCATTCCACGCCTTACCATCCTCAAACTAATAGCCTTACCGAGCGCACCAATCGTACCCTCGTCAACATGCTTTCAATCAGTGGATCATAAGAACTGGGATACCGTATTACCGTTCATTACGTATGCCTTCAACACAGCCAAACATGATATTACAGGATACGCACCTTTCTTTCTCCTCTACGCTCGCCATCCTCAAAGTTTCCTGGACGCCATACTTGCCTTTTCACCTAAAGAAGATACTTCTGTCGCGCAGATATTGTGTCGCGCTGAAGAAACACGTCGACTTGCCCGGCTCAGAACGCTATCGTCGCATTCTCATGGTAAGGCTCGCTACGACTAGAGTGTACTAGAATATGGTTGAGTGGGACGAGCGGCTGGGGCCGCGCATGCATTGCAGTGAGGCTCCCGACGACGAAAAATACTGTGGTGGCGCTGCGATCGAAGTAGATTGGGCCGCATCAAGGTCGCGCCGTTGGAAACTGCTGGCGATACTGCTCTAAAGGGTCATTCATGCTACTTCACACGCTGGTATTTGCATTCAGACCACTCAAACGGTGTTCGTAATTGCATATGACATGTATTGATGCCTTAAGAGTAAAAGCCTTTCTTTCTCTTCTTTATTTTATCTTTTAATGCCACTCGGTGACTGCGCGTGCATGCAGTGCGGCCGCAGTGTCGGCTTTCGTTCTACTATGTTATTGTACGGTTGCCTTTGGCGAACAAATATTTTTCTCTTTCTTCAGCAGCATGCATCTCTCGTGTGTATTGTTGCGCATATAATTTTTCCTCAGTAGGTTTCTGAAACACAGACGGTGAAACATATGTAACCTTCCTGCTTTGCTAATTAACCTGGTGCTTCATTATTATATAGTGGTTTTGCCACGTAAAACTCAGGAATTTGTTTAAATTAAAAAAGCAGGTAGCTGCGTCCTTCGGCCTCTTTGTAGGGGTGTAAACAAAATAAATTATTCTCGAGTCTGATTTCCGAGAGAAGTATATTACGCTTATCCTGTATTTCAAACATAAATGTAATGTTGTTCCCAACTGTATGTCCGCTCAGCTGAGCAGCTTGTATATTATAAACGGCTGCCTTCAGCATAGTAAAAGCAGCGGAAGAATTCTATACTGACCTCTACAGTCCCCAGAGCAGCCAAGCTACTTTCATTCGTAGTAGTGATGAACAGGATACAGAGTCTCCTTCTATAACTAGCGATAAAGTTAGAAGGGCCTTGAAACACATGACCAAGGGAAAAGCTGCTGGAGAAGATGGAATAACAGTCGATTTAATAAAAGATGGTGGAGATATAATGCTTGAAAAGCTTGCAGCCCTATATACGCAATGCCTCACAACTTCAAGTGTACCAGAAAGCTGAATGAATACCAACATTATACTCATCCATAAGAAGGGAGACGTTAAAGAATTGAAGAATTAAAGACCCATTACTTTGCTTTCAGTATTGTATAAAATATTCACCAAGATAATTTCCAATGGAATCATAGCAACACTTGACTTCAGCCAACCAAGTGAGCAGGCTGGCTTCAAGAAGGGGTATTCTACGATGGATCAATATCCATGTCATCAATCAGGTAATACAGAAATCTGCGGCGTACAATCAACCTCTCTATATGGCTTTCATTGATTATGAAAAAGTATTTGATTCAGTAGAGATACCAGCAGTCATAGAGGCATTTCGTAATCAAGGAGTACAGGAGGCATGTGTGAATATCTTGCCAGATATCTACAAGGATTGCACAGCAACCTTGGATCTCCACAAGAAAAGTAGAAAAATACCTATCACGAAAGGGGCCAGGCAAGGAGACACAATCTCTCCAATGCTATTCACTGCATGCTTAATAGAAGTATTCAAGCTCGTAGACTGGGAAGGCTTATGAGTGAGTATCAACGGCGATTATCTCAGCAACCTTCGATCTGCAGATGACATTGTCCTATTCAGCAACAATGGGGACGAATTACAGCAAATGATAGAGGACTTTAACCGAGAAAGTGTAAGAATTTGGTTGAAGATTAATATGCAGAAGACAAAGATCATGTTCAATAGCCTGGCAAGGGAACAAGAATTCAGGATCGCCAGTCAGCCTCTCGAGTCTGTAAAGGAGTACGTTTATCTAGGCCAATTGCTCACAGGGGATCCTGATTATGAGAAAGAAATTTACAGAAGAATAAAATTGGGTTGTAGCGCATACGACGGGCATTGCCAAATCCTGACTGAGAGCTTACCACTGTCGTTGAAAAGAAAATTGTACAATCATTGCATTCTACCGGTGCTGATATGGGGCAGAAATTTGGAGGTTAACAAAGAAGCTCGAGAGCAAGTTAAGGACCGCACAAAGAGTGATGGCATGAAAAATGTTAGGCGTAGCGTTAAGAGACAGGAAGAGAGCGGTGTGTATCAGAGAGCAAACGCGGATAGCCGATATTCCTGTCGACATTAAGAGGAAAAATTGGAGCTGGGCTGGCCATGTAATGCGTAGGATCGATAACCGGTGGACTATTATAGTTACAGAATAGATACCAAGAAAAAGGAAGCGCAGTCGAGGACGGCAGAAAACTAGGTGGGGTGATGAAGTTAGGAAATTTGCAGGCGCAAGTAAGCATCAGCTAGCGCAAGCTAGGGGTGATTGGAGATCACAGACAGAGGCCTTCGTCCTGCAGTGAACATAAATATAGGCTGATGATGATGATGATGTTTCGGACCGTCCCATGTCTTCTGTGCCCTTTTCACTGCAAATAAATCAATTCCTCATCGGTAACAATATATATATATATATATTGTGAAGAAGGAGACGCGCCTCCGTCCAGCGGCATCGCCAACGCTCGGCCCGCTCTGTTGGCGCTGTTGGTCGCTGGTTTCTTTGGAGACGGTGCTCCACGCTGCCTCGCCGTTCTTGGAACTCGAAGCGTCCTTAGGACACCGCCAATAAACCTCTTCTCAATTGGTGGAGGTTGCTGGAATTCCCCCGCTGCTTGCACCCTGGAGCTTTGAACCCGAACGCGTCCGCCCATCGTGACCGACAACACAGACCCGCCGGCGCCTGCGCCCCAGCCCGTCATCTGCACCGGGGTTCCTCGGCAACGTGATCCGAAGGTCTTCAGCGGTACAGATGAAACGGACGTGCATGGAGGACTGGTTTACGTCGTATGAACGGGTGAGCGCGCATAACAAGTGGGACGATGTCGCGAAGTTGACCAACGTCATATTTTATCTTACTGGCGTTGCCCAACTCTGGTTCCATAACCACGAAGCCGACATCCCGACATGGTTAACTTTCAAGACGTCTTTCACTCAAGTCTTTGGTCGACCTGCTGTCCGCAAACTACGCGCTGAACAGTGCTTGCGAGCCCGTGCACAGGAGACTGGTGAAAATTTCACTAGCTACATTGAAGAAGTCGTCGACCTTTGTAAACATGCCAACGCGGCCATGCCCGAAGCTGATAAAGTTCAGCACATCCTCAAAGGCATCGATGATGGCGCATTCCAGATGCTTTTGTCCAGGAATCCTCGCACCGTTTCTAAAGTGGTCCACGTTATGCCAGAGCTACGAAGAGTTGAAGAAGCAACGCGCCCTGACTCGGCAGCCTCTGTCGACCGCCGACTCACTAGCGAGTCTGGTTGCCGTTTCCGACCACTATCCACTGCTTCTGCAGATTCAAGACTTCGTGAGCGAGGAGGTTGCCCGTCAACTTTCCTTGGTGCCCTTCCCTCAGGAGCCGTCCTGTCGCCTGCCTTCAACGCTCCGCACTGTCATTGCCGAATAGATCGCTCAAGCTGTTCCCGTCGCTCACCACCAGCCACCTGTGGCCGCGCACCTTCCCTATACGCAGCCAGTGCAGCCTGTCGCCGCGCCTCTTACGTATGCGCAATCAGCGCAGCCTGTTGCCCCGTCTCTTACGTATGCGCAGGCAGCGCAGCCTGTTGCCGTGACTCTTACCTATGCGCAGCTAGTGCGTAGGCCTCCCCAGCCGCCTTTCTCGGTCCTGCAACAGTTGGCACCACCCGCCGCTCCTACTGCTTCTTGGGCCGGGCCGAGAGTCAGCAATACATGCGGACGCCTGACAATCGTCCCATCTGTTACGCCTGCTGCACGCCAGGACAAGTCGCTCGCTATTGCCGCCGTCGCCTTCCAACTCCCGACGACGCTGCCCGGCCGTTCCAGTAGTGGCAGTCAGCCCATGCGCCAATCAATCACGGGTCCCTCCCAGCGGTTCGTTTCTTCTGACCTCCCTGAATTTCCGTCGCGCCCCTCCCCATCTCCTCGTCGACGATCGCTCTCCCCAATGCGTCGCCGACCCGCACCCTCCGACCAGGAAAACTGAGCGCCGCAGTTCGCGAGGCAAGAAATGCGCCATCTGCGAACTGTCCAAGTCCTCGCTCTTCTCCTTCTAACATTGTCGCAATATCTGTCGAAGGTATTTCTACTTTTGCGCTGGTGGACACCGGTGCCGCCATTTCTGTTATAGCCGCCAAACTCTGCCATTCGCTGCGCAAAGTGACCACGCCACTGTCTGGACTGTCGCTTCACACGGCAAGCGCGCAGAACGTGACACCTCTCGCAGCCTTTACTGTCCCGTGTGCTTTTACAAGGCGTTTTGTACATCGTCGAGTTTATTGTTCTTCCCGCCTACTCACATGAGGTCATCCTTGGGTGGGACTTGTCCCGTCATAATGCCGTCATCGACTGTGCACGAGCTGAAGTTGAATTTTCACCGCTGTGTGACGCACCTTTCCACGACGCTCTTGATCAGCCGCCTAAACTGGTCGTGCGTGAGGACACCGACATTCCGCCTGGCTCTTTTGCCCTTGTCCCAGTCGTCTGCGATGCCGTCACCGATGCTACGGTCTTGTTTACGCCATCTGGCATCTTTATGAGTCGCAAAGCCGTTCCACTGCCTTTTGCAACGCTTGACATCGCCGCCGGCATCAGCAATATTTTTGTGTACAATCCACTTTCTGCGTCGGTTACGGTACTTGTCGGCGAATGTCTCGGCCGCGTGAAACAGCTTGAGTCTTCGTCCTTTGTTACCGTGCCAGACGAATCTTTCAATCTTGCCTCGAATGAACTCCTCACCCTTTCAACGCTTGAAGAGTCGTCGAGTAACATGTTTTCCAGTTCCATCGCTACTACATTAACCCCAGCGTAACACTACGAGCTTCTTCAGCTTCTACACCACTTCAGAAATTCCTTCGAAGTTTCTCAGCCGCAATTGGGCCGAACGTTGGAAGTGCAGCACTACATTGACACCGGCTTACACCAGCCGTTGCGTCAACGACCGTACCGCGTCTCCGCCGACGAGCGTCGCGTCATCAACGACCAAGTCGACGATATGCTACGCCGTGGCGTTATCCAACCATCCCACAGTCCCTGGGCATCTCCTGTCGTTCTCGTTCGCAAGAAGAACGGGTCTATTCGCTTTTGCGCTGACTACCATCGATTAAATAAGGTCACTCGCAAGGACGTTTATCCTTTGCCGGGCATCGACGACGCCCTTGACAGCCTTCAGGGCGCGGAATTCTTTTCGTCCCTAGACTTGCGTTCTGGCTACTGGCAGGTTCCAATGGCTGAAGCCAACCGCCAGAAAACGGCATTTATTACACTTGACGGCCTTTACGAGTTCATCGTGATGCCTTTGCACTTTGCAACGCGCCCGCAACGTTTGAACGACTCATGGACAATACGCTGCGTGGCCTCAAGTGTTCTATGTGTCTTTGTTACCTCGACGACGTCGTGGTTTTCTCGCCTGACTTTCCGACCCACCTACTTCGCCTTAGACACGTTTTGACGTGTCTCACCAACGCTGGCCTGCAACTGAACCTCAAGAAGTGCCGCTTCGCAGCGCGGGAGCTGACCATCTTAGGCCACACTGTGTCCAAGCACGGCGCTCTACCGGACCTTGCGAAACTTCGTGCAGTCGCTCAGTTCCCGAAGCCTACTAACGTCAAAGAACTACGCAGTTTTGTGGGCCTGTGCTCATATTTCCGGCGCTTTGTCCGCAAGTTCGCATC
This sequence comes from Dermacentor silvarum, assembly GCF_013339745.2. NCBI lineage: Eukaryota > Metazoa > Arthropoda > Arachnida > Ixodida > Ixodidae > Dermacentor > Dermacentor silvarum. The sequence continues at coordinate 156,562,895 of NC_051154.1, forward strand.
GATCATGTCGCCCTTGACCCAGCTTCTACGCGGTGGCGCGGACCTCTCCTCCTGGTCCCCTGCATGCGACGCCGCGTTTGCTACACTGCGTCTTCTTACCTCTCCACCTATTCTTCGCCATTTCGACCCGACAGCTGCAACTGAGGTACATACAGACGCCAGCGGGGTCGGTCTTGGCGCCGTCCTCGCGCAATGCAAGCGCGGCTACTCCGAATACGTGGTCGCCTATGCGAGTCGTACGCTGACAAAAGCAGTGACCAGTTACAGCGTGACTGAAAAAGAGTGCTTGGCTCTAGTATTGGCGCTTGGCAAGTTCCGCCCATACTTATACGGCCGCCCATTTGATCTAGTAACGGATCATCACGCGCTTTGTTGGCTCGCCACGTTGAAAGATCCATCTGGCCGCTTAGCACGCTGGGCACTCTGAATCCAGGAGTACGATATTCACGTCGTCTACCGCTGCGGACGCAAGCACACTGACGCAAGACGCCCTGTCCCGTTCACATCTACCTCCAGACTCGACCTGCGGAACCACTTGCGCACACCCCATGTCATCTCTTCACCTTGGCTCGATTGGCAACGAACAGCACCGTGACCCATGGATCGCTTCTCTTTTCGCCTATCTTTCTGGATCGTCGATCACCCCTGTATCCCGATCCCTGCGACACCAAACTGTTCATTTCGCCATTCGTGATCAGCTGCTCCACCGACGCAACTACGCTCCCGAAGGCCGTAGATGGCTACGAGTCATTCCCCGCAGCTTGAGATCCCAAATCTGTGCCTCTTTTCACGAAGATCCGCAATGTGGCCACGCTGGAGTATTTAAGACTTACGAACGTATCAGCTACCGCTACTACTGGCGGGGAATGTACACTTTTGCACGAAAGTTTGTTCAGTGCTCCCCTCACTGTCAACGTCGCAAATTACCACCTTTGCGTGCGTCTGGCGCCTTGCAGCCACTTCCGTGCCCTGCCAAACCCTTCTATCGCATAGGCACTGACCTCTACGGCCCGCTTCCCATGACACCGGATGGCAATCGGTGGATCATAGTTGCGGTGGACCATTTGACACGCTACGCAGAAACCGCGGCTCTACCGAGTGCTACAGCGCGGGACATAGCCTCTTTCGTCCTGCATCGCTTCATCCTTCGACGTGGCGCAGCCCGAGAACTCCTCAGTGATAGAGGTCGCGCCTTCCTCTCCGAGGTCGTCGAAGCTCTGCTTTCGGAGTGCCACATTAATCATCGAACGAGCACGGCTTACCATCCACAACCTAACGGGCTCACGGAACGGTTTAAACCGCACTCTCGGTGATATGCTCGCGATGTACGTGGCATCTGACCATGGGAACTGGGACCGCGTACTTCCTTTTGTAACGTTCGCATACAACACCGCGACAGAAGCTACTACGGGATTTTCACCTTTCTTCCTCTTATATGGACGGGAACCATTGCATACCATCGACACTCTCCTTCCATACCGTCCTGACGCTTCCGAGTGCCTACCTGTGTACGAAGCTGCCCGACAAGCTGAAGAGTGCCGCCAGCTCGCGCGCTCCTTTACGTCACAAGAACAACAGCACCAGAAGGAAGGCCGCGCCGACTCGCTGCCCAGTACCACGTATGCCCCAGGGTCTCTTGTATGGCTGGCTGTTCCTTACCAAACTCCAGGCCTTTCCTGAAAACTCGTCCCGAAGTACGAAGGGCCCTACCGCGTCTTGGAGCGAACGTCCCCGGTAAATTTTGTCATCGAGCCACTTTCTCCATCTGATGACATGCGCCGGCGTGGACGTGACCTCGTCCACGTGGGGCGTCTCAAGCCCTACCATGACCCTCTGCCAACAACCTCTTAGGTCGCCAGGATGGCTCTTTTTCTGCGGGGGAGATTGTGAAGAAGAAGATGCGCCTCCGTCCAGCGGCATCGCCAACGCTCGGCCCGCTCTGCTCGCGCTCGGCCCGCTCTACTGTTGGTCGCTGGTGTCTTTGGAGACGGTGCTCTACGCTGCCTCGCCGTTCTTTGAACTCGAAGCGTCCTTGAAGGACACCGCCAATAAACCTCTTCCCAATATATATATATATATATATATATATATATATATATATATATATATATATATATATATACAGTCGAACCCGGATATATCGAAGCTGAAGGAATCAGAAAAAAAGTTTCGATATAGGTTTTTCGACATATAACATAATAGGCCCTGAGGCAAACGGCAGCTTCCTGATTGGCGCACCCGAGGGCCGCTAAGTTACTGCACGCAACTCGGCACACTTTATTTCCTGCAAAAAGTTGCTGGATAACTTTCAACTTCATTGCAAAGTCCAAATTGATTCTTTTCTTTACATTTGCAGTGGCTATCGATTGCGGGAAATGAACTCCCGAATAGGCACTCAACCCACACGACGACGCCACTAAAATCAGAAAGAAGAAATGTTGATGTTCGAGGTAGCACGTGGGCTAGCCGAACAGCTCGACGCGGCTCAACTGGCTGCACACACGACCCACGCGGCTCAACAGACTGCACATACTCTTGTCCACCTCCAGATGCCAGAAGACTTCAAAGTGCACTTAGAATAGCACTTTGAGGTCTTCGACCTGGTGCCACGATCTATATATCGAATGTGCTGGTGAGCCAGCGTTCTATATACGCGTGCACCCGTGCTATTCATTTGCATGGGGTTTTCCAGGGGATTTTACAGCTGTTCGATATGCACAATAATTCGTTATATGTGGATTGATATATCCGGATTCGACTGTATAATGTTAATACTCCAACAGTAGTTTTGGAAAGACCGCAAATACTGTTTCTGCATAGTGGAACTTGCTAATAAAGGATTTTTTGTTACTATTGCGATGGGGAAGAAGAAACACAATTACTTAATCGTGAACATATCAAAAAGATATTCGTTCCAAACGTGATTCATTTGGCAATGACGCATTAGTCACCGCATAGTTCTCAGAACCAATCTGTATCCAGCAAAATAAAGAAATGAAACAATCAAATCAGTGTTGTATGGAACGGCGTTCCTGGAACTAGTTCCTTTTGGGAGGAACGGAGTAACGCCACCATTCCATTAAGGGTCATTGGAATTGTAACAGTAACTCGTTACGTTTATGAAGGAACAGCAGAGGGAACGGCGTTCCTTCTGTAAACGTTCCTCGGCATTGAACAGACACACGCACGTACCGCATCACGCCACGCAGGGCGGATGGGCGACCACGTGAGGCGCAAAGAACTACTGCTTGCCTGTCACGTGACGGCATTTTTTTCATGAGATCTCTGATATATGTTTTTACTGCTAGGCTTCAAGATTGCCACGTGACGCTCCCTCCTGTAGTTTCTTTCCACCATGCCGGCATGCCGGCCTGCGGCAAAGGAACCATGACGTCAGGATCGCAGCGCCACTCGAGGGACTTCGCAGCGGATGTTAAGTTTCCAGTCCTCACGTCCTCACGCGGGCACCGAACCCTTCATGCCGAGGCACAGGATGAGCTGTCGCGGTACTTGCTGGTACCAGTTGACTACCGCTGTCGCAGATGAAGAACTTCGAGGAATTGAACCAACTTTTCCTCAAGTACAACACGGCAATACCTTCAAGCGTTTCGGTGGAACAGCTCTTCAACATTGCCAACGAAGTGCGAACGAAAAAATCCCCAGTCCTTCCCCTGTCGAGAAAATGGGGGCAAGCGAAGCTTGTGGCAAGACGACGCTGTCGCAGGCGTTCCGATTCTTTTGCCATATACTCACGGCCGGCGGCTTTTCGCTGACGTATCGCCTGGGCTTCGGAAGCCCTCACGCTAAAATCAGCAAGTCGACGACGAGCCATTTCCCGAGAGAGTTCACGGCGTCGTCGCTCAAACGCAGCCTGTTCCTCGGCGGAACGGACCACGCGCGGGCCTTCCCATCGGGACACCGAAACTGATCTGAAGCGAGGAAAGCCTGGCGAATCGCGGGCCAAGCTTCTTTCCTTTCCTTCCCCGTGACACACCAAAACGACCCTGATTGGTCGAGTGCGTCACATGACCCGGTGCCGGCGCAGCTTTCACCGCACCTGCTCTAGTCTGGGAGCGGAGCTCAAATGTGCGGCCCTGGTATGAGCCACACGTGATTTCTTTCTTTCGTTCTCTCTCCCTTCCTTCCTTTCTTTCTTTTCTTTCCTTCCTTCCTTCCTTTCATTGTTGTCCCTGGCTCATACGCGCATATCCAATGCGGGTATGCGCCACGCGTCATTTTATTAGCGTTAATCGTGACGTAACTGACGAGCATGTGATGTTATTGATGTCATGACGCATCAGTTATATTATTCATACATTCGTACCCTTCCATGCCACTTTTGGTATATGCCAAGCGAACGAGGCACCAGTTTTCGACACGTTCTTGATAGGGTGTTAGCGTGACACCACCACCACCAACAGCAACACTTGTGAGGCAATACAAGCTTCGCTTGAAAAACGGGTTCGTCCGTCAGGCACAAACATCGAGATGCAACTCTTCCTCAGTTCAAACAAGGGACTTAACTAATTTCCGAATATGTATTCTGTACATTTCTTTTTCCCACTTATACAGCAATATTGAATTAGCATTCATTAAACGCCTATCTATTGTTTCTGTCAATGTGGTTTCTTCTGCAAGAAATTTAATTATATTGGTGCATGTCAGTAACTATCTACTTGCAGATCTAAAGCGCAGTATCCTGACTGCGCATTTGAACACCGAAGTGGAAAGTGACATATGTTTTGCACTTGTAATAGACGAGCAACAAAGTTGCAGTTGGACATCTCTGGAGTATGTCCGCTGCTCCCTGAAAAAAATTTTTGTACGAGCGTTTCTTTGGATTCCTTTTATTTCCAGATAATCTGTTGCCGGCGATGTTCAATTCGTATAACATACGTATCATAAGAAGCTACGTATCATAACATGGGTAGTTTGATGTGAGTTTTAAATTGCTCATTTTATTTCGCCTCAGGATTATCCGACGCTATATTTTAATTAAATAATCATAAAATGTAACGTTAATGTAACGACACGTTCCAATTTTCGAATTACGCGTTCCTTTCGCATTAAAGGAACTTGTAACGGGAACTCGTTTCAATATTGGAGTTAGGGATGGAAGTTCGTGGGTGGTGGTGGTCCGAGATGGTGCCCCTCATGCCCGCTTAAGCAAACAGCAACCGGTTGGTGGCCCTCTGCAGTAACATGGGTTGAAAAAGCCGCATCCGGCGGAATTTCCTTCCACCGTAAATTAAGGAGCCGCCGTCACGGCTCAATTCCACGAAACACACTTTCCATGCGTGCTTTGTCATTTCTCTGCCCACTGGCTCAGGGGACGCTGTCACGGCTTTCAACGTAATTTCCATGACAGCCCCCGTGTGCATTCCTGATGATGCTCGGCTGCACTGAAGCGGCATCCAGTACGGGGATAGCCAAGGAAAGCATGGCGAACCGCAACCACCAAATCTATACACTCTAAAACTGACTCCTGACCAAGACAGCTAAGAAAAGCATAGCGAACCGTAGCTAACGACCCAACCTGTACGTTCTCGCTGACTATTGGGAAGGAACGAGGAACGAGCTTTCGTTCCTGTTTTAGAGGAACGTGTACAACACTGAATCAATTAAACAAGGACTAAACGACGCGTCTGAAGTCACGCTGCAAGCGTAAATCTGCGCGAGTCCATTTTAAGCGACGGTAACTATTCAGTGTTATTCAAGACCTCTCTTGTGTAGGGCACTACGACGCGAAGCTCTTTCGCACAAGTCAGAGACGTAAAAATACAGTTTGAATTCTCGCGACGCCCGCCGGCTACGCACTTACAAGCACGGCGGAGCGGAGAAATGAGCTCAGACTACCCCTGCTGCCACCTTACGCAAAGCGGCGGCAACTCGAGAGCCATCGCGTAATGCCCAAGGGTGTTTAAGCAAGTTTTATTTAAACCTCCTTGGTAATGCCGGGCGCATTGGCGAAGCGGCGCCGTTTGTCCACCTCTCCTATTCTACCACCGTGCTCATGAGCCCCCATGACTAGGTAATAGATACCTAGTATAGACGCTGCCTCTTTGTATCGAACTGGTGACAGGTGCCACCTTGCCATGAAGGGAATTTTATGCGACCTAAAGATTATTCATGTCTAGAAGTATTTATTATATTATCCTTCTCCAACAATCTTCCAGCATTTATCTTGTTTGTATGTGCCTCGTGAGCGTTAATCTCACCGTGGCGAAGGTTTTTAAATCCGAACCTTCTTGGATCGATGTGCTTGCCTCGCCGTCCTCACTACTACCGTCAGTGATTGAACAGTAAACAAAGGTTTGAATGAGAGAAAACTTTAATACCCAGAGGGAGACACTCCCTCTAAGAGAGGCAAATGTGGGTGGATTTCTGTTGTTTGCAGAGAGTACTGGACCTCAGCGCGAAGGAAGGGGGGGAGGGGGGTGGCACAGTCGTGATGGCCGCATTAATTATTTGGAGCTACCACGCATACGGTCCCGTGGTCAGGCTCCCACAACCTAATACAACAGTTGGCACGTACAGTGCCTATAGCTTTTTTTTTTCTTTTGTTTCCGCACATTGTACATCTCTATATAGCTTATACCACAGTATGATATGCTTCCTCTGGCTCTGGTCGGTGGGCCAAGTGCCCAAGACCCCCGTATATCCTGGCTCCAAGTGCGAAGCGTGGGCATACATGTATAGAAACAAAAATTGTGCAACGCCGTTCCATGTGCCTTGCAAACGTGTCGCGGTGTGTTTCCTTCTTTCATCCCTCTTTTATTTTCTTTCCCTCCAAACTCAAGCACGCGTCCTTTTGTTTAAAGGCCACCTTTGCGTCCCTGTGCTTCTCAAGTCACAAAGTTGATAACGTCGTTTCCACCGTTGGCCAGTTCACGACTGTGTGTTTAAGGAGCCCCATTCGCAAGCGTTGTTGCGTGACAACAGCTTCCGAGATTCCGCGGCTGACTATATATCAGAGCGCGCGAAACCGAAACTGGGAGGCTGGAACGAACATAAAGCCACGCCCCTCGAGGCGACGTTGTGCATACGTCACCCAGCAGCGGGCAACCAGAGCACTGTGACAGCGCCGAGCACGGAGCCGCAGCACGCTGGCTGTCCGTTGCTGGGTGACGTCATCAAAACGTTGCCTCGATGGGCGCGGCTTTGCGTTCGTTCCAGCCTCCCAGTTTCGGTTTCGCGCGCTCTAATAGTCGAAATTCGTCGTGCCACAGTTCCGCGGTTGATCGCATTTATCGAGAACCAAATGTTGAGATGGCTTGTACGGAGAGCTCGCTTCAATTTCCCAATTACGATGAGCCCGCTGAAACTAAAAGGTTAAAAGTTAATGAACTGGTTTTTGCTCATTAGCGACTAATTACCACGTATTCCCGTCAACTCGGGGTCAGCCAAGCTGAGGCCATGTCTCCGAAAGAACTGGCTTTTTATTTCCGAACGGCTAGTTTTAAATATTACTTAAAGTCTTCGTAGAGACACCCGTATACGTATATGAAGCATGAGTGCAGAACAAGGTAATACATATCGAAGTGGACCGAAGGAATGCTGGACTAAAGCTTTCGTTTGCTAAAATCACGTATAGGGACTCAGGTCTTTACTTGACTCGCCCTACCTCTGAATGCGTGTACATGTATGCGGCGCGAAAACGAAACGTATGACAGTATGCCTTTATTAGGGGGATTTCAATGTTATGTGCAGCGATTGCTATACTGTTTACAATACAGAGTATTTTCAGAGAGCAGAAATGGTGGCTGCATGCAAACGGGGCTTCATATAACATGGTGCCAGCACCGTTCTTTCTGGTGCGTTTCATATTTTACACACTCTAAAACCAAAACATAACCAGTTGCAGAATTACATTTTCAAAATCCTTCAAACAGCTGTTAAACAATATGTGTTTAAGAATGTTGGAGTGGCTCAAGTGAAAAAAGTAAATTTTAGTCCATGCTTCTTCCTTCCTGAAGTTAGTAACGAGGAACACCAAAGCAATTGATTCAAAGCACCCATGTGCGACGTAATGAAATGAGCCATGTTATATGTTTTGTGCCTACTGAGGCCGTTCAGGTTTCGCCCGAAGGCTGAAATTTCCATCCAGATAGACGCGCAGTGCCCCATATAAGAGAAAAACTACGTCGTCACTATAAGATGATGAACAACGAAGAAACACAAATTCGAACTTGCGCGCTACCCACTAAGAAGCGCCCGTGGTGTAAAATAATAATAACAATAATAATAGTAATAAACGCAGGCTCACCAGCAATAGTCGGATACACTGAGCCAGAATGAGATCCTGATGCTAAGTTTAGGAAATAAGGGGAACGGAGACTTCAGGAACGGGCTTTTATTGCTGTCGAATTTAGCTGTTCGTCTCCAGAGCTTTTATCGAGTGGTCTGCACAAAGCTTTCTTCGTGCTATTCTGTGGCAATTCCTTCTTTATCCAACGCAGGAATTGCGCTGATTCTGTTCATTTCTTCTGTATTTCTCAGCTGTTTACATGCGAGGAAAATCTTTCGCATCACAACCCAAACAGTCGGATACACATGGATGTGGCGAACCATTAAAAGATAAAGACAACGGCCGGGCTGCTGGTTGTTTGGCGTCTCTCTTCTTAGACGTGTGCGCCATTAGGGTACACAAGCAGGCACACATAAAGTGCTTTCACTCTAATCTAATACAAACTCAGCAAGGGATGCCGAGTCTGCAGTGTGCAAGACACCCACGTAGTGCGTTGCAAACCAAGGGACAGAGAGATGTTCTAAAGGAAATACACGGAAGTACAGCAGAGGATAACTCTGGTTGGATAAACTTCGCACGGTAGAAACGGGATTAAGGTTAAAAACTCACTACATCGTTAAAACACTAGGACAACAAAATGATATATTATTGAAGCTGGCAAGAAACCTCAGAGTGCAGTGGAAGCAGATAGGAGAATTTTTTTTCGTTTTTTTTTTGTATAATTGTACTTTAAAAGACGTTGCAACAAGTGCAATAAAAATAGGGAAATCTAGGTTTACAGTTATTGCCATGAATAAGCTCTTTCAATGGCACTATTTTTCGCGCGAGGTTAGTAATATGGTCCCGATAAAAAGATTTGTTGTGCCAGTCTCATAATGAAAGAGGCGGAGCAAGCAATCAGCATGCTGATTGCTTGCTCCGCCTTTTCGGAATATGCCTTTTCCGAATATTGCTGTTTTGGACTCTATTGTCATTAAACGATACATTGCAAAAACATTATTCCAATTGCAGTTCAAAATAACACCCGCATTTCGCTTTCATTCGCCAGTCGGCGTTATCTGGGTGTTCCTTGTGGGAGTGACTGCTATTTTGAACTTGTGCTGGCGCGGTAATGAACGACCTCCAAAGCTGCATGTTTACGCTCCTTAAAAAGCCTGCTTTGTGGTTTGGAATTAACCGGAAGAAGAAACTAAACACTATAAGGCTCTGAGAATCGTGCAGTTGGTGATATATGAAGTTTCGATAAGCAATTATTGAGTTTGAACTGGAAGACCATGACACTTCACAATACCGACAAATAAAGGCAGCAAGAAGCGACAATGTGTCAGTTTCAGTTTATTTAGCATTATTTTTCACCCAAATAATGACTAACTATTAAATACAATGATATAATGTTCATATTCAATGACATACAGTTCGTGCAAAACAAAGATAAAACAAACAAAAAGGGGGAAAGATGCAAGGAAATTAATTAAAAGCTATTATAGAACAGCAGTTTGACTTTCGTGCGTGCCATGAATGCTGTTATGCTCCATTTGTTCTATTCTGTCAGCAGATAGTGTTATATTTTATCTTCTTCTAGAAAACCGTCATATACGCACGCCTACACCGTGCGTCTGTATGAAGGCTCCCAGTCTTCTTCGACGCTGCTAGCAAGCTACCGGCTAATCTGCGTGCACTGTTTCCTGCAGCAGTATTCACGAGATGACACTCAGTGACGTCGATAGAAAACTCGCGTCACTTGAAGAACTTGAGCATGCATCCGAACGGGCGACAATGCATAACTGACGTTCGTCTTGATCGCGCTCCTCTCGCAACTCTTCACGATTCGGCTTCCTCGCATGAAAATGCCGGGAATGATGCTGCGTAGTGCTCCCTCAAGGGTTGCAGAAATAAGCGTTTTTTCCACAACACGATTGCTATATTAATGGCGGAAGCCAATTTGTCATGATGCGAGCGCTCCGCTGCCGACCTCTCCTGACATGCGAAGCTCGGGCGTGTGAGGACCATGGAGTAATACAGCCAGCCGGGAGAGTTTGTCTAGTTACCTATACTTGGAGTAAATACACCACACGCACGCGCAGCAATCGCGTGCTCATTGGTCAGTTCCACCGCACTATCCTGTAGAAGATTTCGCCGTTCTTCTTCGGACTACGGAACCTGCACGGACAACTACGATAGATTGCACGTGCTAAGTAGTCGTCCCAACGGCTATCACAAATCGTGATACTCGCGAACGAGTTGGGCATTGAGATAATTCATGGGAAGAATCTTGAAATATCGACGATTCTAACATCGCTTCTTTAGCGTAGTGTATTCCATCGCGCCTACGTTCCTGGTCCCACAATGTCAAGGCTAACATGCTACATTGTACGATGTGCCAACAGCCGTGTTAACATGGTAATTGCACCACAGTCGTTGGGTTACTACAAAATACTAGTAAGCAGTGCCGGATGAATAAATTTTGGGGCCCGGGGCTAACTGCATACTTGGGATCCTAATGACGACAATGATGATGATAACGACTGGTTTAAGACGCTGAATTTTTTAGAAGCCCACATGTTACGTTCGCTGATTAGTGATAAAATATACATAATCTTTATGGGTTCGGGTAACTAATTTCTTGGCGTGATTTCTAGTGTTTTTTAACGCTTATTATCTGACGTACACGTCCTTCTGGCGATTCAGTCGCGTCTGCAAGTGATTATTCTGCTTGTTTCTACTGTTAGACATTGTAATGTGAAGCTTTATTTATTGCTTGCACAATTTAGAAATCTTTGTATGGTAAAGGCATACCTTGCGGTGTTTTGGTGCCATGCTTAGGGTTATGTTTCGCCGAAGCGCCCTGGAGCGAAAAGAGCAGAGCCGAGCTCGAGGCTTTCGCCGAAAGGAACGCGACGGCTGTCGGGAAGTTGCCGCGGTTGTCGGTTTTCGATGAGAAAGTTGGTAGCAAGCACGCTCAGCAGCTACCTTATTTTCGAAGCGGGGAACCTGAAAGTTGGGGGCCCGGGGCTGCAGCCCCCATAGCCCCCACCTTAATCCGGCACTGCTAGTAACAATTGGGCATGATTGATTTTCGCCAATATTTGCTCGTGACAAGATAATGACCACTTATACTCGTGTAGAACGCTTGAGAAGTTCCCAAAGAGTGACAGCATATAATTTTTTAATACGGCACCCCTTAAGAAATTTTTATTATGGTATCGGAATTATCAGAGCCTTATCTCGCTTTGTCCATGGACCAGCTGCTTCTTTTTGCAATTATATCCACTCCAGGCGAATTTTCGCCGTCGCCGTCGCCTTGGGGTTCCGTATAAAGTCCAAGTGCGATAAGATGCTATCGCGCCCCGCGCGCCCTATGCTGTAGGTGCGAAATAAAGCGTGTGATGGCGAGCCCAGAAGGGTGGTGGCTTAATGAGCACCCAATGTTGGAGGTCACGTGACAATGCGCGTGGAACCGTGACCGAGCCCTCTAGGGGGCCAGGTGAGCTCGCGTCTCCTGCAGCCAGTCCGTGGCTGCACATGGCTGTCCGTGAAGCTAAGTGCGTACACACACCACCCGTGCCCTATCCTGGAGATAATCTTAGGCGGGTGCAAAGTTGCGGTGATCCGAGAGGGCCTGTGACGGCGCGTACACTTTTTTCCGCATGCCTAGGGCTAGAGGTCCCGTAATCTCAAATTTAGGAGAAGCGTTGAAGTGAGAGGCAACAGAAGCATGCGCTTTTCGCTGCTCTCCCTGGCGCATCTGGTGGCGCTCTACCCCATGCCATCATTGTGACAGGGAGTGTTCGCGGTCATAGAGAGATATCTGCTTGTGTTCGCACGTGTGCGCGCGGCACCATGCTTGTTAATTTAACTAGTGAGCGAATGTTTACTGCAATTTATGAGGCAAGAAGAACTACGAAGATTGCTTCGTGTAGTTGTCCAATATATTGCTGTCACTATCAATGTTTCGCCTGTTGGGCGAAACTGTAACTTTCTTTTTACCAATTCCAAATTCGTCAAACTATAGCAACATAAATTACGCTGATGTTTTCGCCATCATACGAGTGTCCAGATTGGCGGCCTTTATATACGGAGTAATTTGCGTACTTATTTGCCTAAGGCCACTTTTTAAATACTGACCTTAGGTGGTTAAAACAAATGAACACCGTCCCCGACATCATCATGTAGCTGAGCAAAGGAATTTTCATTGAACAAGCACATGTAAGAGCTACGCGAACAAATGTTCACATTCGAAGGCTCTCTGAAAGCGAAAATCACACCGAACGAGGGCGCCTCGGACGTCGACCTCATCGCGCCCCGCCTTACGTCAAGTTGTCACCATCACCAACGGCGTAGCCCCATGAACTGTTGAGTCATGCCCGGCCACCTTTCGCTTTTTCTTCAGTTTTCTTTCTTGTTTTTTACGGCAAAAAATTTAGAGTATTAATCGAAATTTTTAGCTCGGCCGATTGTATCTAAGTACGTGAGGACGGATAAATTGTTTTTCTTGGCAACCACTTGACCAATTTTTCTAGAATTTGTTGCATTTAACACAGGGAGGTAAAATCTAGTGATTCTAGTAAATAAACGTTTTATTTAGGCGGCATACATTATCTTTTTAAATATCGCGACTATCCAGTTTAGAACTCTGCAACTCAGCAATAAGAAAGAATATCACGTTGTGTAAACTGCACCCAATAATACATCTAAAGCGGATAAAATCGATGTAATATCCACCGTTCTAAATTTACCACTAATTTGTAAGCAAGACGTTTGCAAAACCACAGTAAATATTGCAGCGTTGTCGCGTAAACTGTAAGTTCGTCTATCAAATTTGTCCGCTATAGATGCTCTAACAGATGTAGGTTACAGAACTGCAATTATTTCTTTTTCATGCAGTTACGGATTTGTAAACTTCATGCTTCAATTTTTTCGGAAACTTGTCAATTTTCTGGAGTTTTCGTAAAACCTGTCAGGCCTAAATCAAAATTCGGCTTTCTATAGTCCCTAGAATTCAACTTTTCTCTCAAATTCAGATGAGCCCAGCTGTTGTCTAGTTAAAGTATTTTTGCATTTTACATATATTTGAATGGGAAAATCTGAGTTCGCCCTGAGCTAAGGCTTCCTCTTAAGGATGGTATAGCAGCGAACGCCTGCCACCGAAAGCTTGCACGACAGAATTATGGTGCAGATTAAGCGCGCCACCGTCATTTGCTTACCGACGCAAGACAAATCCAAGGCAAATATGAAAGAATTTCGGTGGGTAGATTGGGAAGAGTTCCCAGCGCAGAGCACAGCTAACCCAAGCTCCGAGCCCATTACGGACATCGGAGCCTGGATGCGGGCGCTCATATCAGACACCACGAAGGCAACTAAAACCATCACAACTGATATCCAAATGGACAGGAGGGACAGTCGCCTTGCCCGCTTAATCAAGGCCAAGACGTCTATCCTGAACCTTGGAAAGGACAACGCCTCAATCGCAAGCTAAGGAAGAAGGTGGCTTAGCTTAACAAAACCATTGATGAACACTGCCGTACCCTAGGCAGACTGCATTGGGATGAGCTATGTAACTCCGCGGATGGCCAGCTCCACAACGGGAAAAAGTGGCTTCTCCTCAAGTACCTCCTTGACGACACCACGACCAAAACACATCAGAGACAGTACCTTACTATAGAACACTACATGCAGAATTCTTATTATTTAATTATTTTGATTTGTAAACATATACACAGGAAAGGGAAAGCGAAGGAGCAAGGTTGGCAACTGCCACCGGAAGGGGCACAACGCCTGCCTACTCTTAAAAAAAGGAGGAGACAAATGTAGAAATGGAAGATAGGAAGGAGAGGAGGAAGGAGGAAAGAAAGAGCGAGATGACAAATCTCAAAGAAGAAGCAGAATAAAGTATTAGGGCCCATCACTGCAGGTGACGCAACTAAAGAATGTAAAAAAGAAGAAATAGTTTCTGGGTTACAAACGTGCCCTTCAGTTCGTTACTTCTACAAAAGTAAGAAGAGCGCAATGAGCCTGATCGCGTCGAAAAGCAAAACCAGCGGGGTACAAACAGTGTGGTACACCGCAAGCCAAGGAGATGATAGTCCCTCACTAGCGATATGCGTTGCGCACTGAAAGCGGCATACTCCAATATCACGTGCTGAAGTGTCTCGCAGCAACCGCAAGGCGTACACGATGGACTGTCCACACGTCCTTGTCTGTATAAACGTTCGCACACGTTCACAGCCAACCCTTAGCTTCAGGAGTTGCGCTCCAGCGTGACGACGGCCGCGAACACGGGGCGGGAACATTCCATTCGCGACGCGCTGGTCTGCATGCTGCTTGAGTAGGTGGCGACGAATCAGCAGATGAGCTAGAACACTGCACGGGCTCGGGCTTACCCGAAAGCCCGGGCCCGGGCCGGGGAGGGCAGGTTTTTCACGTGCTCGGCCTTGGCTCGGCCACGGCATGTGCTTTTTGACGCGGGCCCGGGCCGGGCTCGGACTTTCTGGTGGTGTGCAGCGAGTTACCCTCGCGCGTCTCGACTCTCAAAAACTTGTCTTTTTCGGTCTCGGGCCGGTTTCGAGCCGAGATCGGGCTCGGGCTCGTGCCAAAGGTAAAGGGGTGGCGGGCCGGGCCTGGCGGCTAACGTTGATTATTTCCAGGCCCAGGTCGGGCCCGGGTCTCACCATAAAAATTTTGGTTGGGCTCTGGCGGGCAGCCCAACGTAAAAACGGGCCCGGGGCGGGCCCGGGCTGAAAAAATCGGCCCGTGCAGTGCTCTAATATGAGCATCATCAAGCTTGCAAAAAATTTCAGGGCAAACACAGCCGTTATGAGTGCAAGTTGAAGCCAGCCGATCAGCCTCTTCATTTCCGGCGATCCCTACGTGTGAAGGTATCCACTGGCCAACGAGATACCCCACGTGATGAAATTTTGTTGGCAGAGTCAGTAATGCTGCGCACAACAGGGTAATCAATATGATTGCGTTGTAATCTGCTAAGTTCAGCGTGGGAGCCCGTAAAGATGACAATCTTTGATGTGATTAACTCTTCTTGCATGTATTTCAGTCCAACATAAATTGCTGCTAGCTCCGCAGTTGTTGACGAGGCTGGATGGGGTATGCGAAATATACGTCGTACTTCCGTCGAAGGGCACAAAAAAGCTGCAGAGGCGCCTTGACCGTCGCTGTGCACAGATGCATCTGTGAATATTTGAAGATAATCTGGAAATCTTTCGAACATGTGTGACTGAGCCAATTGGAATATTGGCGAAACAGGCATATCAGACTTTTTGTGTATGTCAGGGATTCGGAGGTAAATGGGGAATACGTGTTTGATTATATTTTTGGGAGGCGGAGCCGTAACTGAAGCAGCATGTTCAGAAATATCAGCAATGTTCATAAATAATGCCGCCATATTTCCCCATGCGAGAAAACGGGCGGTGAATCAGACGATCCAGGGGCGATTGACCATTCGGTGCGTGGTGCATACGCTCAATATGATATAGAGCTCTCTGACCTGCTTGCAGCCTCAGGGGTAACTGATGCGCTTCAGTGAGTAATTGAACAGATTGCCCCTCGCGAGGTAATTCCAGCATTAGTCGAAGGGCAACGCGATCGTCTCGTTCCAGTTGGGCCATCAAACTATAGGTGGTACATTCAGACGACTGGTACACCTGCAGAGCCGTTGTTTGGTCGCAGCCAGCACCTCTAGCAGTCAAGGCGGCCACATACTTTAGGAGGGATTGCGATTTGCGTCTTACAAATTTAACGGCAGGACGCTAAGAGATGCGACCATCCACAATTAGACCCAAATAACGGTGTTGCACCCAGTTTATCGGCGTTTCGTCAAGGTACAGTCGGTTCATTGTTCAACGAGCGCGCTGTTTAGGATGGTATGCTATTGCAGCCGACTTAGCAGGTGATATCTGGAGGCGAACTTCACCCATGTACTCCGAAGTCGCGTTCAGGGCTCTTTGTAAGCTTGCACGAAGCCGCGGGCCAAGGTGCGAAGGGCCGCTTATCCACAGAGCAATATCATCTGCATAGATAGCTATGCTCACAGGGAAGTCACTGTCTCCAGGCAAGCGACTTGGAAGCGCGGCGAGTACTGTGTTAAATTGAAGCGGCGATAAAACGCTGCCCTGTGGAACACCGCACTTAACAGGGCGGGATTCACTTGTTATTGCTCCGACACGCACTTTCATCCGGCGCTCCGATAGGAAATTGCACACAAAGCGAAGCAGACGACCCGAAATTCCCGCGGTTGCAAGAGCGAAAATAATCGCCTGATGCGGAACCGAGTCAAAAGCTTGCTGTACGTCTAGGAAGAGCATGTAGGCGGAGTGCTTGTTTCCTTTAGCACATTCAAGCGCTGAGACAAGGTCTGAAATGCTGTCCAGAGCTGAACGGCTGCGACGAAAACCGCTCATCACATCAGGGAAGAAATTTAGCTTCTCTAGCCTGTCATCTAGGCGAAACAGGACCATTCGCTGCATTAACTTGACGACATTTGAGGTTCAGGATATTGGCCGGTAGGACTTGAGGTGTCTTGCAGGGCGCCGGGCTTTAAAATTGGTATTACAATGGACGATTTCCACTCAGCAGGGATTACACCGGTTCTCCATACTTCATTAGGCTAGTCCAGTATACGGTCATGAAAACTCTCATCAATGTTCCGTAATGCTTGATACGTCACACCGTCTTCACCTGGGGCAGTGCGGCGTTTGGAGAGGCTGAGCGCGTGTCGCAGCTCCTCAAGAGTGAAGTCTGCCTCGTCCATCTCGCAGGCTCGATCGTAGGAAGCAGTTATGGTGCTCTGACCTGTCAAACAAAGAAGGTCACCATTTGTGGTATCACTGGATATAGGAGAGACGAAAAGATCTGCAAATGCCTCCACTATAAATTTTGGTGCCTGGCCAGTCGCTGTGCGCAATGCAGCCGTAGGGTTCTTGCATATTTCGGAAGTGCGGAGAGCCTTCAGTATGCGCCATACACTTCCAAAACCACTTCCAGAAAGCAGCGAACTACATAAGGCTGCCCAGCTCTATCGACGAAGTTGTTTTGTATGTCGCCGTATAGCTGCATCAATGCGATTATAGATAGTCGAGTCGGTGCGTCCTTTAGAGCACTATGCCCGCCTATAAGCGCGGCGTCGACATGCGCGGAGCTGCAAAAACTTAAGATCGGGGTTTGGTTTGCCGATATTCTGTCGTGGTTGTACTGTAGCTTCTCGTAAACACTCACTCACCAGTTTGAACAGACCGTCTTGAGATGGTGCCTCTGAGATCAGCTGATGGAACTTGTCCCAGTTTGTCACTGTATAGACAGCAGTCTGGTGGCCCGCAGTATGTGTTGGTGTTACCCAAATGGGCAGGTGATCTGAGCCCTACGGGTCAGCGTCGCATGACCAGGCTAAGAAAACATCTCGTTGAAATCGCGAGGTCTGTAGTGGAATGCTCCTTTCCTCTACCTATAAATGTAGGTGAACCGTCATTTAGTATTTGCAAATCATTCTTGATAATAAGCTCGTTAATCTCTGCCCCACGAGTTTCTTGGGGACGGCTACACCATCGTGGATGGTGAGCACTAAAATCTCCGCATAACACAAACGATGCACCACACCGAGACACTAAGCACTCAAGTAGGGAGGTATCTGAAGAACGTGTAGGCCAGTTGTATATGCTTGTCACCATCGTAGTCACACCCTTGAGGCTCACAGTAACACCTGTGCACTCAAACTCATCACCAGAGATGTCATCGGTGTCAAGAACCGTGAAATTCAAGTAAGCACGTAGGTACACGGATGCTTTTGAAGCAATGCGCGTATGCATGGCGTCCACACACTGGAAAGAGCCAGAAGTTGGTTCCGCGCACCGAATGTTACTGTGGACACCCACGAAGCCTGGTAGTCGATATTCGTCTTTCCTTACGTTAGTTTCCTGAAGCGCTATAACATCTGGTGTAGTCTTCATAGCGATGAGTCGAAGAACTACATCAGCGTGCCACGGTCGCAGCGACCTGGCATTCCATTGCAGTACAAAGGGGCGAGGCTGCTGACAACAGAAAGATTGTTTCCACTTAAACGTCTAGTGAAGGCCGTCGAGGACTGAACGAGGGCCTCCAAAAGTTCTTCTGCTTCTGATGCTGCTGGTGTCTGACGACCACCGATTAGAAATCTGATGACGTTGACAAGCATTTTCAGAAGATTGACAAGTTGCACCTCGTCGCTGGCTGAGACCGGTTTATGTACTGTGTTTGCAATGTTCTCCACTGTGGTCGTAGTCTTTGTTGATACTTGCTGCTACGATTTTGATGGAAGTGCTGGCCACGATGACTCTGAGAGGTAGAAGGTCCAGCCCCCTTCTTTTCGATGCGTTGTATCCTTGTCATTCTTTAAACGCACTGTTTTTGCTTTGTCAAGGAATTTACAGTCACTTGACCAGCACTACAGTGACGGATGCTTTCATTTATTGCTGCCTTCTTTTTGGCTTTCTCTTTTAGTGCATTTTGTTATTGCTTCAATGAGGGACATCTTATATCCGTTGCCAAATGTTCGCCTTTACAGTTAGGGCACCGATATGTATGACTTTCGCATGAATCTACATGGTGATTCCCACCGCATTTAGCACAGACCAGATCTTTGGTGCAAAAGCCCTGAACATGACAATTCATAAGGCATTTATGAAGTTGTAAGGGCCGTGGCACGAAAGGGTGAACAGGATAGCGCAAAAGTCCAGCCTTTATATGACCAGGCAGCTTTCCACAGGCAAACAGTATCTTCATACTATTTAACGAGCCAAACAAACGAACGCTAGTTATTTTGCCTTATGGTGTGCAAACGATCATGCTCTTAAAAACGTCATCTTTGAGGTCCAAGTCGGCATCATATGACACCAGCTGCTAAATGCGCACCTCGTGGTATGTAGGTCCGTGTGTGGACACCACCGATTTCACACAAACCAAGCACAGTTTGCACCATCTTATCATCTGTTGTGTCAACGGCTAAGAAATTTTTACGGAAGTTCTCGCCCACTTCATGGATTAGTCCAGGGCAAGCTTGAAGAAGAAATCATGAAATTTCTGTCGGGAAATAGCATTCAGGCTTACCGTTGCAGTCGACGGGCATGAAAGCTACTGTCGTAGTCACGATGCTGTTGTATATTATGGTCGCTTCGCTTGAGGACGATACCGCACACGTCCGTTTCGGACGGCGATGCTTGGTAGGTATGAAAGCATCAGAATCTTCCGATCTTGAGTCAGAAAGCTCAGAATTAGCAGCGTCTGATCCTACTGAAGAACTGAGCCTATTCCGAGCCGCGGGTGGTCTGTGTAGGTCGCCATGCAGATGAGTTCAAGACCATCTCTTTCATGACAAGCTCTGCGGGGAGGATCTCCTTTCCTCTATTTAGGTGCTTTTAGTGCATCAGTAACAAGCAACGAGGTTTGTGCTGAACCCTGAAGACTCCTACTCTGCAGGGAGGATCTCCCCGCAGAGTAGGAGTCTTCAGGGTTCAGCACAAACCTCGTTGCTTGTTACTGATGCACTAAAAGCACCTAAATAGAGGAAAGCTTCAGCACCAGAAGAAACCACCAACCAAGCACGAAACTTCGTCGTCGTCCTGCAGAAACCAAGAAACATGGCGAACAAGAAGTTGTAAAGAAACTGGTCAACAAGTACCTGCCGCTGGGTCCAACCGACACACACGGGGACTACTACGTGGAAGCCAACCCGACACTGGACACCGAATTCAGTAAAGAAGAGATTCGGGCCGCACTACACGACCTAAACAGACGGTCGGCACCGGGGCTCGACGCAGTTACAAATAAGATACTCAGAAACCTGGATGATGATTCACTTGACAAGCTAACCGAGTACATCATAGACATATGGAGGGAAGGACGGCTACCGGTACAATGGCAGATGGCCAAGATGGTACTGATCCCCAAGTCAGGCAAGGCCCCCAACCTAGATAATACGTCGTGCGTGGGTAAAATGATAGAGCACGCAGTCCTAAACAGAGTCAACAACCACCTTGAATCGACAGGGGATAACTACTATCATTGGTTTTCGGGCACACTTCTCGACACAGGATGCGATGATGCAGCTTAAGCATCAGGTGCTTGATGACAAGACACGTAATACCAAGGCGATCCTGGGTCTCGATCTGGAAAAAGCTTTCGACAAGGTCACACACTCGGCGATCCTCAAAGAAGTCGCCGGACTCAACCTTGGCGGAAAAACATACAACTATATCAGAGATTTTCTCACGAGAAGAAGTGCGCTTCTGGTTGCAGGGGACATAACCTGCGTAGAACAGGAGCTTGGCAGCCAAGGAACCCCGCAGGGCTCGGTCATCTCACCGATGCTTTTTAACTTAATCATCATTGGTCTTGCTAAGAAATTACAAGAAGTGAAAAACATCACTCATACAGTCTATGCAGACGACATCACAATCTTGTCCGTTTGTGGCAGCGACGGACAGATCAAGACAGCACTGCAGGAAGCTATCGACATAGTGGAGGAACATATGGCTGACACCGGGCTTAGATGCTCACCAAAGAAATCACAATTATTACTATATCGACCCACGCTCAAGGGGAGACCACCCAAGGGTTGCGCCAGAGAGAGGGAGTGTGAAGAAATCAAGCTCAGCACGAGTAACGGAGGCATTATCCCCATTGTCGATCACATTCGAATCCTTGGCATGCTGATTGAAAAAAACGGGGTTAACAGACAGATCGTTAAAAAAACCTGTGCGTAAGTCTACAAACACAGTCAGCCTCCTTAAACGAGTCACTCACAAGAGGAGTAGCATGAGGGAAGACAGCCTCATCAGGCTGATGCACTCCTTCGTCAAGTGCCGCATTGCATAAGTGGCAGCTATGCTCAACTGGTACAGATACGAGAGGAATCAGATGAATATAATTATTCGTAGGGTACAAAAGATTGTACTCGGACTGCCCTAAGCCACCAGCACCAAGACATTACTACAGCTTGGGTTACACAATACCCTATATGAGGTGGCAGAAGCAGAGAGGATCTCGCAGCTCGAAAGACTCACCACTACTGGCACAGGAAGACACATTCTGAAAACGCTAAACATCACGTACCACTGTCAAGACGGCGACAAACTAGATATGCCAAGAGAGATACGAGAGAAGATCCAAGTAGCCCGGATACCAAGGAACATGCATCCATCTTACAACCAGGGACGCAGAAAGGCCAGGGCCATAACACTGCTACGGAAATATCACGACGACAAAGAGGCAAGATTAACAGACGCAGCTCGCTACCCGGATGGCCGATGATTCGCAGCGGCAGTCGTCAACACCGACGGTAAATCTACGCGCACAGCCAGTATCAAGACCAAACAACCCGAAACGGTGGAGGAAGTGGCCAGTGCCCTTGCTATGGGTGACATAGAAACCCAAGTTATCCTGAGCGACTCGCGCACAGGAGTCCGAAATTACGCCAAGGGAAGAATTTCGCTGCAAGCTTTCCGGATTCTCCAAAGCACAACTCAAGCTCGGGAAACCCAGATCACGGTAATCTGGTTCCCCGCCCACATGGGCGCAGTCTGTCCTAAACTTACCAACTTTAACGAGACGGCACACTCCGCTGCACACGACACAATTGACCGTTACGGAACAGCCCTCGCGGTTGACGCAGACAAGGACAAGCTCACGAGCTGCAATGAAATAACTAAGGCTTTCTATCTGGGGCGACGAAGCTTCACTCCGCCTAACAACAAATTATGCAGAGCCCAAGCTGCCACCTGGCAGCAGCTACAGACTGACACTTATCCAAACCCGCTAGCGTATCATAGATTCTACCCTGAGATCTATCATAGCACCTGCAAGGTCTGCGGTATAGAAATTGCTTCACTAAAACACATTCTCTGGGAATGTAAGGGAAAGACTAAAGGCGTTAATCCCGATGTTCTCTCGGTGAGGTGGGCCGATGCCCTGCACAGCTCCAAGCTCGCCGACTAAATCTGGGCCATCCAGCAGGCCTGCGAAGTGGCGACTAGGCAAGGCCTGGACGTCCCAATGTGGGAGACCTGAGCCCGTATCATCAATCTGCAGAAGGCTCAATGAAAGTTTTTACCAACCAACCAATCAGCAAAGCACTTTCTGACGGGGCCGTGCGAGTTGTGATGGTGCCAGCGTGATGAATTGCAGGGCGGTGATATTCACGTCATAACCACTGTTTTTCTGAATTTTCGGGTTTTATGTACCAGAACCATGATTTGATTATGAGGCGCACCGTAGTGGGTGACCCCGGACTAGTTTTGACCACCAGGGCATATTTAACGTGCCCATAATGCATAAGACACGAGGGTTTTTGCAGTTCGCCCCCATTGAAATGCGGCCGACGCAGCAGGGATTTTATCCCGCGACTTCGTGCTTAGCAGCGGAACACCATAGCCGCTAAGCCGCCATTATCGTTTTCAGAGAGCCTTACAATATGAAGTATTTGTTGAGGTAGCTGCTACAGGAGCTTGTTTATTGAAAATTTCTTCGCTGAGAGATAATTTTGAGGACGGGTTTCAAATTACTCATTTTCTTGAACCACCGAAGTTCAGTAATGAAAATTTTATTTAACGTAAATCATCAATTACACACATCACTAGATGCTTCCAATCTGGAAACTCGAATGCTAACGATAACCTTCACCATAATTTATATTGCTCTCATTTTAAAATTGCAGTTAATAAACAACCGTTATAATACAGTGTGTCCCACGTAACTTCTGTCAAATTTTAAAAATATGCTAGCAGTGCACGGTAACTGAACAGAAGCAAGGTAATGTTGTTTGCCGTCGCTTGTAGCAAGTCAGACTATTTATGTTTTGCCCAACTTCATAAGTAGTTATTACTAATAATTAACTCCTCAAATATTATAGTTAGAGCGAAATTGTCAGTCAGAATACTGTAGGCCGTCATGAAAAATTCTCAATCCATCTTTCTGTTGTTCTATACGTACTACATAAAGTTCTTCCAAGCCTGAAAGAAGCCCGCAAATGCAGTTGAAGTGTCGTGCGACTAGTCGCGCGGCACTTTATATACAGAAAAACTTTTTTTTTATTTGCCATTGAGCATGTGGCGTACTTCAATGAACCTCTTTCACCCCAACTTGGGTCACTGGGTATGCGCCACTGGATGTTGCAGTTCTTCAATGAACTTCGTAGACACTAACTTGGGTACCTACGTATGTGCACATGTGTCCACAGGAAACACCCATACATGACGCGTTTCGTCGGTAGCAATACGCTGTGTCACTACATTGCGTCAATGCTAATCGCATTACCGTCGACAGTCATTCTGAGATAGTTCCTCCTGGAACGTTTTTTTTTCTTATTTTTTTTGTAAATTATTTACCAAGAATTGGCAAACACCCAGGCACATACCTAGTTGCACATACCCAGGGGTCAGAATTGTTGCCTTTTTGCGTACAGTCCCAGTGGCACAAGTTGTGGCATGAAAAAGGTTATATACAAACATACAGCAAAATGGGTAAAGTTTCCAAAGAATTCTGATTGCATTACGAACGAAAATGTCAGCCATAACCCATTTACTTTTTTCTATCCACTGCAGCTGCGAAGGATAAAGGGGAGATACAAAGATAAAGTGATGGAGAAGAAGAGAAAAATATCAGGTGAAAGTTTGACCATAATAACTGCCCGGTTGGCTACACACAAAACGCATCTACTAACGTAAATTGAGCGTTAAAAGCAGAAACCGTCATCCCAGTTTGAACTATGCTAGAGGGCTTCGCAAGCATTATGACCAGCTAGGATTTTTGACGGGCACCTAATGTGAGTACGCCAGCTCTTTTGCATGCACAAACGCGAAACGAACGATTTCTTCCAGTATACGGCTGTTTTTGAGCGGCGTGGCATGGCCGTGACACCTTGGCATTCTGATGTGAGCCAAGTGGCTTCGCGTTCTCACATTATTCATGCCTTTTCGGAAAGCAGAAGCGCCTCTATCGAGAAGACGAAGCAGTGAAACGTCATGCTTACTGACAACGCTGATATCGCGTTCTCAAAAGTTGTTCTAGAAACACAAACATCAAACGTTTCTACCGTACGGATACCACAGAACGTCCATACCATATCGCGATAACGTTGGTTCTAGCGTCAGTGTCATGGCAAAATATCATGTCTACCACAGCAAGAAAATAAATATCTGATATAAACATCTGCTAGAACCGGTGCCATCAATTTCTCCAATTTCGCCAATCTTATTCTGAAAACTCCACACATGTCAAAAGATCTCAGTATTGTTTTTCGATTGACTTTTTGTTTTTTCTTTCTACAACTGGTCGGCTAAAATCAGCCGAACATGGCCACCTCACTCTACTGCAGGAAGCCGGATAAACCACCGCTATGAAACAGTCATTTAGTTGCACTAGACAATGTTTTGCGAATACTGGGAGGAAACAAAAACCGGCAGAACCCATCTCATGATGACTGTTGAGAGCAATGCGTTAGCAATAAATCAATATAACGACACAATGCATAGCCAGCGTCGAAACTAGTTATGTATCAGGCGCGTGCTACAGCGGGACTCCTCTTTCGCGCTTCCCTAAGAACACTCGGCGCCTCAAGAGCCGCCGCCGTGAAGCCTGTGCGTGGCCTGCGAAATGCATGGCGTGCCAGTGCGTGCGAATGCTGAGAAACGCGTGATGCGGCAACCGGGCTCCTCTCTCGCGCTTCTTTCTGTAATCGCTGCGCTATCTAGTGGCCCTGCCGAGAAGTCCGCGCGTGGATAGGAGCAGCTGGCGCTGTCCGCTGCTTCTATCCACCGTAACAACATGGGTGCATCTGCGTAACATGTGCTCAACGAGTGCTCGCAATACTAGTGGCAGCGCGATACCTTCCGCAGCCGCTTGAAGCGAATGGATAGCAGTTCTAACTCCGTATTCAAGGATCTCGATCTCTAGTCATACTTGGCCAAACAGACATTGTCAGACTAATTTGTGACTTTTTTTTTTAGGTAGTGACATTCGGATCGCGATCGTAAATTGATGTGTTCAGATTCCGGGTTTGTGCATGCTTATGGGAACTTGCACAAATCTTTTCTTTTATGGGAATGTAATGTCCCTAACTTACGCGTCGTACCTGTAGTGATGCGTTTTTCTGTAGGCCGTGTGCAATGTCCTTTTTTTTTTACTTGTTTTCCATGTAGCGACTGTCCAGATATTATTGTAGTGTCTGCTATGATTGGACAATTGCGGGTTGCTGATATGTCGCGCTCTTTGACGCGGAGTGTAGGGTAAGCTACGCTTGATTACGTCATATTTTATTCTTCTGACACTTTTTCTTTCTGGCTTTGATATTGTTTTGAAAAGGAGGTCTTCTTAGTTGACTGCAAACGGATTTGACATATCTGAGATCTAGGTATCTTCTAATCACCTCCCGAACAAAAGGTCGCTTAGGTTACTTTAAATATCACACGAACATGAAAATGGTATGAAATGATACCTCTCCATGCGGAGGACATATATCAATAGTCAGAAACTAAGAATATAATTAAAAACGAGTATAATTAGCTGTAAACTGGGTGTGATGTGAGTGTCTGTATCGCGGTTGCCCTCTGCTGTACCGCCACCAAGTGCCATCCAACTTCCGCGCTCTCCGCCAGCTGGCGCAAAGTGTTTGGGACGGAGGAGAGCTGGCTCGGTGAAGCAGGGAGAGCGGAGAGCTGACGGCCACGCTAGTGCGTTGCCCCAGCTTTGGCCGTGTGTTTTGAAAAACCGTAAACACTGACGGCTGATAGTCCCTATGCCTCGCGGTAGCGCAACAGAGCAACAAGAAAACAGAGGCCATGGGCGAATTACTGAGTGTCAAACACTGAAAAAGGATAGGTCAATCAATGTCGATGATAAACAACCCAAGATCAACGTAATTTCACGTGAAATACGGCACGAGTAAGATACAAAATGAGTGAATAATGAGCATGAAAGAGAGACAGAAAGAGGCAGGATATAGAGATATAAGAAAGATTTTTGTTATCGAATCATTTTAACCACTATGTACAGGTGCCCACAAAATAACTCGGAACGCCAGACCGGTGGCTGCTCGTCGGCGAAGCACACCCGCGGCAAAATACAGCCTTGGTCTGCGCGTGCGCGGCATCCCTAGCAAGCAAGCCTCGCTCCCTAGTGCATCTAGATTGGCGTTGCCTTGCGCCAAAAAACTTGCGGTTGGTCCCTCTTAGCGCTGCGACAACACATCTGGGGGGAGAGGGGGGGGGGGGGGGGGGGGGGGCTGTAGGCTACAGCGTGCTCGCGGGCTATTCAGCGTAATCTCTAAACGCACGCGCAATCCTTGTGGTGTATTCTCGTCGGAATCTGCATTCATTCTGAGAGATAGTCATGCTTTCTGGATGGCTTGCATAAATGGAATTCATGAGCGTTTGTAACTTTTAGTTATACCTAATGTCTTGCATATCTGAGTCAATTATTTCACCTAAAGAAACTATAATTCATAGCTTATCTTTCATGTGGGCGAGCGCCACGGCTCGCCTGTAGCACTGTATAGCGCACTTTTCAACCGGATTATCGTGTTGCGCAATGTATTTTAGTCCTTGTGCAATTATATTCCGAGCCGCATAAAAAAAAAAAAAGAACAGAACTTTTAGTACTTTGACAGAACGCGACGGCTCCTTCAACAAGGATGACTGCGTGTAGTAATAAATGTTATCAAAATGACATCAAATGGCGTATTCCAACACGCCAATTTCATGCACAGGAATTAATTTTATGCATGCGGCACTATAACAAAGGTCTCTTCAATGCTTCGCAGTCACAATGAACATAGCATATATATTGTGCGCTATTTATTTACGAAATCTGGCCGCTTCGCTGCAGTTTTAGTCGGGAGTACTCTAACATTTGATCGCGTGTCTGCGTTGGTTGGCGCGAACATTCAATTTTTCGTTCAGTGTGTGATACGTTGCTAATCAAGGGGGTGTTCAGCTGTGTGAGTTGAATGTTTAACAAAAAAAAAAAAAAAAAACGTTCATTGGGGTCTTATATCGATTGCTAAGACCACTTTTACGGCGAAAGCTTTAATGCGTTGACGTCACTTCATTTACGATTGTTTGCTTACGTAGGTTAATTAATTGAATAACTACTATTTGGTCGTAATTCGGCGTCTTGCTTTCTTACTTGATGTTACGGAGTCTTTAATTGATTCTAATTAGTATGTAACTGCTGTTTGAAGCTCTTAATTAGTCTTAATTTGACGTGAACAATCTTAACACGGAGCCTGGATCTGATTTTAAGGAGTCTCTATTACTGTTCGCAACCCTTAATTACTTTTAATTTATCGTAATTATTCTTGGTTACTTAGTGATTCACTTTAGCACGCTTTAATAGAGGTGTCGTATGATGTCCGTGTTCTGGTCTTGGTAAATACCCTAATTACATTTAATTAGTCTTTGGGACTCTTTAATTACTCTCAATTACTTTTAGCTACTGGGTGCTTAATTAATTCACTTTTACATGCTTTATTGAACGGTAGAGGTGTAGTATGCCGCTTTCTGATTTTTGCTACCGCAAGCGTTGGCCACGATGGTCACATTCCGCGACTAATGAGCCAGTTAAGCGTTTCGTTTTAAAATGCACCGATGCCCAGTAACGCGCACGCACAGCGAAGCTTATGCTCCATCGCGTGCACACGCGTGCACACAGCGTTTTAGAGACCGAATCCGCACAGCCCCCTGTGACAACGCCAAAAGGCACCCAACGATATTCCTTTGTAGCAAGGCAACAACTATTTAGATGCACTGGGGAGCGAGGCGAGCTTGCTAGGGAGACCGCGCATGCGCAAACCCTGGCACTACTTTTTCACTGGCGCGCTCCGCCGGCGAAAGGCCACCGGTCCGGCGTTCCGAGTTATTTTGTGGGCACCTGTACGTCTAGCTTGTCTTCTTTAGCGTCGACACTTGTTTGACCCCCTTCTTTCTTTCTTCGCGCTTATCATTCGCAAGGGCTTATTTTTTATGTTGCTGGGATAGCTGGCCCTTCGGTGGCCTTCTTTTCTGGCGTCATAATTTTTACCAAAAACAACAGAAGAGAAAAGTTGAGGGAATTTGGGAAACTTACGTGTCGTTTATGCGCTGGGCATGCATTGAGGTGGCCATTCAAGTTAGCTTACGTATGCATGTGCGAAAACCGTAAAAATAAAGGATACCGAATATAATGAGGAAGAAACAATATGCAAGCATAGACTGCTTTTACCCATAATTTTTTTGTTCTTTTAGCTTTATTCACGATTTTTTTCCATGTTTGTCTGAATACGGCTGTGCACAGCCATGACATTTATAAGAAGGAACAGGTTAGCGCCCTCGGTGTAAACAGCTCAGGATAGCGAGAGCGTGCACGGTGCCGCAGCGCGGATACGGCTCTTCCCGCTCGCGCTTCGCCTGCCTAGTTTGCTTAACCCTGTGTACGCTCTCCGCAGTCACGGCTGCACAGTAGGATACCCGTCGCAATTAATCATTTGAGAGGGACACACATTCTCATGTAGTTAGGAGGGAAGTGTCGCGCATGTTTTTAAGCTTATTTCAAGACACAAGAAGCTCGGCCTATGTGTTGTAGTTGGACGTATGCACCTTGTAGTCAGTGGCACATTAGGCGGACAACTGCCGACAGAAATGTAAGATTAGGCTTGTTTGTATACCAACAGCACCTACAAAATCAAACACACATCCATGCACGTACAGTCGCTGCTTTGCTACGACACTAACATATCCGATGACGCGCAGCCGCGTTCTGGGGATAAATGAGTGCTCCCACGTATTTTCGGGGGAATGAATCTGCGTCTGGCGATTTCCCTTTTACCCACGCGAATTGAAGTTTCAGGAAAATAAAACAGAGCAAAGAAGAAACGCAAAGGGCATGAACAGGACACAGCGAAGCGCTTCGTTGTCTCTAGTTCTCGCCGTCTGTGTGCTGTCTTCCAGCTGCTGCTTTAAAGACAAGGTATTCTTTGACGTGTTCAGATCGATTTTGGGGTCGTGGGATCTGGGTATCTAACTACTTTCATCTCGCAAATTAGACTATCTGAGGCCTTCTAGCGCAGGTAGAACAACGAAAAAGGCGTCAAAGTTCGGCTGACTCACCCCTATAAAGTTAATCTTGGAACGAAAAAATACACCAAGCTAGCCTAGGGCTATGTACGGAGCCGTATTCATGCGTAATTATCACAAAAAAGGGGCGAAATAAAACGCAGATGCACTCGTTACAGTTCTGTTCTTTTCTGATCATCGAGCGCTCAAGACTGATCAGTCCTGCTGATAACATATAGGCGGAGCGGGGCTGAGAACACCGCGGAAGCTCGTGAAAGAAAGGAACTAGAAGCCTTACCCCCGTATTCTTAAACGCGCCTTCACTCAGCGCTTCTCCTCGACTCAGCCAAGTCGAGGCGACGAGCGTTCCTTCACTCAAGGCGCCATTGCGTTTCATGAACACTACTTCACTTTTCCTCCGCCAAGGAACGCCTTGAAAATGCGCCCTTCACTCGAGTGAAGTGCACCGACCGAGAAAAGCGTCTGATATCGAGGCTATTCTTAAATGCGCTTAGCAAAAGCCCAATTATTTAATACAGATATGTGTTTCCGTTAATTTGGCTTCGTTATAAAATGACAACACGGCGCAATGCACAAATTTAGCTCGGCAGCGCTGCCACTGTTAGCGTTAGACTGATAGATCAAGCGGGAGCTGTGTTTGAGGTCTGGCAACGATCGCTCCCCAGCAGCTGAGCACAGCGCATGGCTGAGAAACAAGAAAATTTGCGCCCGCATTTGTCTGCCGCTCATTCTTTCCTTGTGCTTAATTTGTGGTTCACGTTGCAGTTGTTAATCGTAGTTATCATGGATGATATTGTCCGTGTGTGTACTGTGACCGAGCCGGATTGACTTCGAAGGAGGCAACGCATGGAACGGCCGATGGGCAGCTTTGTTTACCTTCAAGACCAAGTGCTGCTGAAAGCTTTCTGAAAGCATCAACAGGACAAAAAGTAAGGGTGAGTGAGCAGTTCATGCACGGAACCACATTACGCTGTTGCGAGTTTGGTGAAGTTGCCGCCGCGCTATCAATAAAACGTGTCCGATGTATCCAAGCATGACTGGCTCCAGTTGCTCATGCTGCGGGCATCAGCACCCGAGGCATACTATTCGAGGCAACATACGATTGCGCGAGACGTTATTTTTTTTTTTTTTTTTTTGCTTTGGAGCTTGTGGGATATTCGGCGCGACAATCTGTTATCGGTTCAGCTCTTTAAATATAAATGCAAAAGGCACCGCTCCGCGCCTGTGTCCGATGATCATTCCAGTACCGCGTAAAAAATCTTTCAGTAGAGAAGAAGCAGTTGTAGCATACATGTGGCAAAATGCATATGGTTGAGTGCGTAGCTCCGGCAGTTTTAAGGAAACAAACGTTTTTCAGTCCTGTACTTTATTTTAGAAGCCGGGGTGGTTAGTCGGTTTGTTCAAATTGTAGCACATATCGTCAATGAACCAGCACTGGTGCCTGTATTTCCAGTGCTGCTTCACTTCAAATATACGCTACGCAATCTTTTATTCGTCCGAAAATTCACTTGTCAGTAGTTCATTGCCAGCATTAGTGTTTTTTTCGTCTTAACGTTCCATAAACAGTGCTTTCAAGTTCACGCAACGGCTACGTTTTTTTTTTTTTTTTTTTTTTTTTTAGTTGAGCTATGTCTATTTCAGTTGCGTAGCTGCACTGAACTTAGCGTGCCCTGTATACATATCATTTTTGACATTCTGCTGCAGGATGTGGGCCTTGGAAGGACCAGCTGATGGAAAAAAATCAACGTCCGTGTTGCACGGTAAGGAATGTGACTGACGTTAAAGCATCCATAGATACGGTGCCTGCCTGTTGGAAATGCACCATATCGCTTCCCCTAAAGAACCTAGGTGCTGCGGAAGTACTTGACTGATCTGCCCGGTAGTTAGTCTGTGGTTATTTTTCATACTTATCACTAATAATATTGATGTTTTGTCAGGCCACATTGATAAAATGGTGAAATGCACGCCGTGTTATTTAAAACCGCAAGCATGAAACAGCTATCCCATAATGAAATCAAACTCATTCCTTTTCAACAGTCATGTATTATTGTTTTGAAGAGCATAGTTATTATTATGATGTGCGAAGTCATGAGTTGCTCGTAATGTGTTACGGTTGAGACGTGAGCTTTGTTACTGCCCACAATTTGTAATGCAGCACTTTAGTATTTAGTGGAATGTTGAAGCTACGTTTGCATGAGCAAGTGTACATCAAGAAATATATCATAATTGTAATGGTTGATCTCAACTTTGTTGAACTCATGGTAGTAATGCGCTCTATACTGTATTTTTCAGCAACGCCATTGTGACTGTCTGCATCTCCATTTGGCCTGTTGTGGGATCCCACAAGACACGCTTTGTTCCTGGGTCAATTACTGAACTTCTGCAAGCCCCATGGAAGCCAACTGTCATCCGCATCGAATGGAACAAATTCATGGTTCCGGCCTTCATAATTCATCTTGAGCTGAAGTTAGAACTGGAGCTCAAACAGCGTAAATTCTGTAAGGATTTACCACTGCATACCGTCCGGTGGCCACACACGACGGTATGCTACTGTCTAGAACACTGCTAGTCTACTGTCCAGAACACGGATGGTGTTTTATTCTAGAATAGCTTTGTCAGTAGTACTACTGATTGTGTTTGTAGGATCACAGTCCACGCTCTTTTTGCAATCCTATCAGAACACAAAAAGACGAGGATAATTTTAATTTATTGTTTCAGAGATTGACACTTCGATTGACCAGAAATAATTCAGTGATACAGACGGCTTTATTAAATATGGGTTAAGAAAAGAAACCTGGATGAAAAATACAGACTTAAGCAGCAAGGTGCCTATGAAGGCAGATGTATACAAAATGCCTTTAGTAGTGATGTTTGAGCTGTTAGGATGTCAGAAAAGACATTGAGGTTTTAGCCAAAATAGTGCCACAACTACAGTGCAGCACGACACATTAACTGGAGCTCCACTCTTCTACGCTTGCACACCAACGCAAGCGCAGCGCCCTTGAAAAGGCAGTTGCTCTGCGTGGTTGCGTTGGCAGCCTGGTTCCTGCATAAGAGAAGGGGTTGGTCATAAACATACAATGATGTTAATGCACATAAAAACTAGCTTTTAACTAATTAACTAGTTTGATTTTCATAGTAAATACATTAGTTAAGAATTTTCATTGTGTTCAGGAAACCGATTTTTTTTTTTTACATTGATGAGCTCGGACTGTTTTCATTTATGTTTGCAAAGATACAGTTTTAGGCTGGTTTGGCGTTTGCACAGCCAGACCGACATACACCAATCTAACACTTACATAATGCACTCACTAATAGCTGGAATGTGCACAACAAATATATGTGACATATATCTGCTACCACTTGCTAGCGTTTTCTGTATGAGGAGCTGAGTCAACTGCTACAGCTTTTTTTTTTCTTACAATAAAAATAATGTGATGTACAAAAACAATCCTCTGTTGTATTGTTATTCAATGTTTTGTATTGGAATAAAATATTACATTCCCTCTGTATACGTGCAGGTATAATTATGAAAACCATTTCATGGTTGCTCACTTCCTCGTTGGGCTTGGATGTTCATAAGCATAAGCTAATTAAACTAAATATTTTGAAGGAAGGATCACGTAATTATTGCTAACGACTGTAAATAACAGCTACTGTCACACGTCCCACGCAAAAAACAGTAACTTTTTTGGTTTCCCTATAGCAACTAACTGCATGAAATTATAGAGAAACAGAAAAGTGAACGCACCTGGTCGTTTTTAGAGAAGCTCGCCTTGCTGTGGTACGCTACGCCGTCCTTGGAATAGCGTAGCAAGTGATGCACACGAGTACAAACCGCTCAGGCGGAGCGAATTCCGGCGCTCGCGCAGAAAGACCAGCATCCAGCAATCGAGCACACAGGCACCCACTAACGGCAGGAATCTTCGCAGTTGTTTTCTTTTCATAGGTTCGAAGTGCGCCGCAGTTATGTATCGTGCAGCGTTTCAAATGGTGCTGCTTTGTATGATCCCCCGCGAGAAACACGGCACTGGCGCTGATAGTAGTTCCGGAGCACTCGCACGAAGAATACACGTATGCAGGTCATCAACTGGCTCATGCACGGAATAAGACGACAGGTCACTGCACTAGCTGGCAGTCTTCTTGACAGGACGGCCGGTCTGTCTCGGTGCCACAGTAGAATTACTCCGTTGCCAAAGCGCTCCAGAGGATTACACCAGTCCGTAAAACGATGCCCTTCAAGATGCGCAGCATCGTTAACGAAAGAAAAGCTGCGGAGGCAACTGGCGTCCAACTGAAAAAGCCGACGAGGCGAGTGACAGATCACGACGGAACCATGTTTGCGCACTATCTTTACTCAAGGAGCGATTCAAGGTAGCTGCGGGGCTACCTTGAGATTCTCGAGTAAAACGCTCGAGGTTTCCTTCACTCAAGGCGCGTTTCGAGTGGAGGGCGATTTGTGAAATGAAAAGCCGCCCTCAAGGAGCATTTCGAGTGGAGGGTCGAGTCGAGGTGCGTTTGTGAATACGGGGGTTACAGTATGCTCGCCCAAAGTCAACACTTGTCATCCCCGGCCTCGCTTTCAATCCACTCAAGGATGCTAAAAAATTCACAAGGTCTATAATGTTATAACTAAGACGACTTGAAGGCGAAAACCCAAGTGCCGTTGCATTAAAGACTGACCCCCCTTAATTCGCATAGTCTAATTCGCTTAGTCATCACCCTTACTCATCCTCCTAATTCGCTTACTCATAGAAGATGATGACGACGGTGACTCGTACACCAGCTAAATTGTTGCGTAAGCGTTTGCATATAGGTAAGACACGATGCCGGGTTGGTGTACTAAGTAACTGAGAAATCTTACGTCAATCCTAGAATTTCTTGACGTGTTTTTTTTTTTGTTTTACTATGCTTACTCATAGAAGACGATGACGACGGTGACTCGTACACCAGCTAAATTGTTGCGCAAGCGTTTGCATATAGGTAAGACACGATGCCGGGTTGGTGTACTAAGTAACTGAGAAATCTTACGTCAATCCTAGAATTTCTTGACGTGTTTTTTTTTTGTTTTACTATGCTTACTCATAGAAGACGATGACGACGGTGACTCGTACACCATCAAAATTGTTGCGTGAGCGTTTCCATATAGATAAGACATGATGCTGGGTTGGTGTAGTAAGTAGTCACAACACCAACCCGGCATCGTGTCTTTGCACTTTGCGCCGTCGGCCATTTTTGTACGATTTCGCATCGGCGATGCGGTTTTCGCGCAAGGACGTTGAAGGTCGACTAAATGATGAGACATATGGGGCGTTCGCCTTAATAAAGTCCAGAGCAAAAGGACGGACTCGCGAGCCATCGTCGTCGAAGGTTGTACCGACCCACTGTTCAAGAATCGGCTGACTTGCACGTTTAATTTTCTACATATAGTGTCTGTATGAACGCTTACTTGAGTGATAAATCCGAGGCTCCGTCTCACTGTTTGGCCACTGTGGCCGGGTAGTCCGACATGCGGCGCGTATGGGCATACACTCTGCACACATTGACGCCCTCAGGTAGCATGCGTGGGTTTATTGACCAGTTGCCTTCACCCAAAAAGATCACGTACTCGTGACGCCTGCGGCAGAAAGGATGCTCCCCATCCGCCGCCAATGTTTGTGAGTGGTAGCGCTGGCTGACACTCCCAGAGTTTTAGTAATAAAATCATAAATACCCCAGAAAGTGTATGGAAAAACAGCACCGCGGTAGCGCAATGGTAAGAGCATCGCACGTGTAATTCGAAGAGGTGGGATCGTTCCCCACCTGCAGCAAGTTGTTTTTTCATCCACTTTCATTTCCGTTAACTTGTCATTTCTTTAATCCAATTAGTAAGTACAAGTAATTTCCCATATATGTTGTCCTTGGTTTCATTGTTTGTTGGCTTTTTATGATATGATTCATAAAAATCGGGCCCCTCGGTTCCCTTTGTTCTCGTTCATTACATAACGAGGGCTCCAATCCGGCAACATTGATGCCTTCAGGTGCCATATGTGGGTTTATTGACCAGTTTCCATCACCTAAAAAAGATCACGTGCTCGTGACGCCTGCGGCAGAAAGGATGTTCCCCATCCGCCCCTAGGTTTGTGGGCGGTGGCGCTGGCTATCACTCCCAGGGTGAGTTCTAGTTGTAAAACATAAATACCCCAGAAAGTGGATGGGAAAACGGCCCGCGGTAGCTCAATGGTGAGAGCATCGCACGCGTAATGCGAAGACGTGAGTTCGTTCCCCACCGGCGGACTGTTGTTTTTTTCATCCACTTTAATTTCTGTTAATTTATCATTTTCTTCAGCTGTCGACGACAGTGTGTGATTTTACAACTTCCAGTCTTCGTACGAGTGCCAGAGTAAGCGATCAGGGCCGTTGGCTGGAACAGCGCCTCCTCAATTTTTTCAATGCCAGCGAGCTGCGGCCGATCCAATGGTTCACCACCCTCTCCGATTACCCTTTCCTACCCTCTCCCGTCGGCTAGCTCTCGCGCCTGCTTTAATGTCGTGGGGGAGAGTGCCCTCTGGGTGGCGCCTCACGACGGAAGTCGGAGGAAGTAATCCTGACAGACGCGTGAAGCGTCTACCGCTTCTCCTCCGGAACGGCAGCGGCGTGCGTTCAGTGGCTCAGACGCACGCGTGACGCAAGCAGTCAATGATGATGATGATAATGATGATGATGATTTATTGGCATCCCCTGTGAAACGGGGCGGCGACAAATAGTCACCTAGCCTGCTTTATTTAATCAGGTATACTATACATGTTCTTTATCTAACATTTTTGTATACCTCTCATTATTCTTTTTCAAAAATTTACCTTGTACCGCTACCTATCATTTTAAGAGATCACGTCGTATCTATCTTTTCCCTGCTTTTTTTCCACCAGTACTCTAATCGTCTCTTGCTTATCTGTACGGCTGATCTGTTGATGTTTCCTTCCACTTTAAACCCAAGCGCTTCTGGGAGTTGCACGTTACCTACGGTTCTCGCTGGGTGGATCCCGTCGCATTCCATTAGGATGTGCTGAGTGGTCTCTAGATCTTTACTGCAGCATACACATGCCTCATCTAGTTCCGAATATTTGCTCCGGTATGTTTCGGTCCTTACGCAACCGGCTCGAGCCTCAAATAGCAAGGCACTGCCCTTTGTGTTATCGTACAGATTTTTCCTTCTAATTTCTTTCTTCTCATTCTTGTAAATCTCCATTGTCCTTTTTGTTTCCATTCTTTGCATGGTACCTTTGCAGTCGTACCCTCTGGCTTGCGTCACATCGCGGCAACTCACGGAAATAAGGCGGACCAGCGGCTCCCATTGCGGAGCGGGCGATTCCACTGGGATTGAAAAAAAAAATAGAGGAGGCGCTCGCTGGAACGTCCGTTTACCACGGGATAAGTACATCCTGTTGTGAGATAAGGAAAAAAATGAGAACAATAAAACCGACTCATCCATATAGTCACTCGTCTGAAGCAGGGGTGCTGTTCGGTGCGTAGATATTTGTACTCCATCAAGCCGTGCGCACGAGGAAGCCACTAACCAAGGTGCGGCAAACCGAAGGACTGGCAGAAATGATGTTATCTGAGGCGGATTCATCGCTGCCGCGTGAACGATTCACCGCTGCTAAGAACATTGCTTTCGCGACGGAACTGTGGTTGCTTAGTGGCTATGGTGTTGGGCTGTTAAGCACGAGGTCGCGGGATCGAATCCTGGCTACGGCGACCGCATTTCGATTGGGGGCGAAATGCGCAAACACCCGTGTCCTTAGATTTAGGTGCACGTTAAAGAACTTGGTGGTCCAAATTTTCCGGAGTCCCCCACTACCGCGTGCCTCATAACCCCGTTGGTCGTAGTTTTGGCACGTAAAACCCCATAATTTAAAAAAAAGTTAGGCCCTCTCAAGGGCTAAAACGACGAGAACCAGGGCGCCCAATTCCCTTTAGGCAGAGATGGCATAATATTAATTTACTTTTTATTGGTCCTCGCTGACCGCTTGCCCTCATCTACGCGGCAGCAATATTTCTGAATTAATTAGTGCAGCAAGGCACTCACCGGAAGATACGGGATTAACAGTTTGCAAGAACAACGCTGCACACTATTCTTGTTGCAGTTGAAATTCGCATGACAACCATGTACCTCACCATAAGCAGGAAATTTGCATTGACAAAAAACTGCAGGGCAACACATGCCATTACAAAAGTGCCGGCACGGCCAAGTTGGGTAGTACAGATATCTCCAGCTCGAATAGGTGACCTATTAAAATAGCGAGGGATTGTGGGATACGCCGTCTGCTAGCTGCTTCCGGTTCGAATCAGCGCAGCCGCCGCCACGGCTTCGCCGTTGAATTCCATTGATGCGCTTGCAGTTCGTTCTTCTTTCTGGGGTTTTACGGGCCAAAACCAGTTCTGGTTATGAGGCACGCCGTAGTGGAGGGCCCCGGATTAATTTTGACCACCTGGTGTTCTTTAACATCCACTACAACACAAGCACACGGGCGTTTTCGCATTTCGCCTCCGTCGTAATGCGGCCCCCGCGGCCGGGATTCAATCCCGCGAGATAGTGCTCAGCAGCGCAACGCCTTAGCTGACTGAGCCACTTGCGCTTGCAGTCCGGCTTTGTCCCACTCGAAGATTACCCGGTTGCAGGTGCCTAGCAAAACCATCGTCGGCTACTGCCTTGCAGCAACCCTTGCTGAGTCAGATGTGCACAAACATCACAGGAATGGTTGCCACTTCCAAAACTGTAACAAGGCAGAGACCATCCGTGAACAAAAAGAAAATGAACGTACAGTGACACTTATCAGGAGGCGATTAGCTGTGTGAGGGCCGACACGGTATGATTCCCCAAGATATTTCTTTCTCTAACATTGACTCAGGCAACCAAAACTATGTCAGTATTCACATGCACATATAGCGGTATTATGAAACGAGGTTTTACGGCGCGAATTTAAGCGGGACACAGCGAGATACATCCATAATACTCGTACCCAACTAACCCTCCTTAGCTCCTTCAGTACAGCTAGAGATAATGCGCAGACGTAATAGGACGGCGATACCGCCATTGTTGACAAAAAAAGCGAGAACGTTTAACTACGTACCACTTCACATGAACCTAGAGTTTCGACCGAGAAGTACCGTTGACAGCGCGCAAAGTTACCATTTTCAGCGTTAGCTGCGCCGTTATACCGACGATATCGATTTCTAGCTACGATCACAGAACAGCATGCACCGCTGTAGCCATCGCCTCAGCACCCGAATTTCTAAGTAATGATTCTATACGCTTGATAAATTATCGGATAACGATAAATTTTTCACTTGTCTGACTGACCCGCAGGCAGAGCAGTCAGTGACGGTGCATCCAAGCAATGGCAAGTGTCGTAGAGCTAAACCTGGCAGAAACAAAAAAGGTCGCCGAAACGAAAACCAGAGTTCATTTATGAATAAAAGCGAATCCTTGCCTTTCTTGGCTCGTCATCCCAGAGTGAAATGAAGCCTAGAAATCAACTGCACGAATGATACGACATTGCTGGTCGACAAAGCGGACGGAAAGCTTCGCACGACTGAAAGTTGAAACCGCGTAGAAAAAGTTGTCGCAGTTTCACCTGAAAGGCGAAGTATCAATTGCAATAGCAAATTTGTAGAGAGCTATATGAATTAATGATAGCAGATTTATCAGCTGTATAAACTTGGACATGCAGCAGCACCGGCAACACGCAGAACTGTTGTCGACGCCGTCGGCGTTTTGCCCGCGTTCGCTCAAAATGTGTGCGGCATTGGTGACTGTTGCCGGAGCCTCTGATATAAATAGGCACTTGGTGCCGCAGCTAAACGTCGCCTCCCTTCCCTCCCCCACGGCCTTTCGCGCGTCGGAAGAAGGCACGTTTGCTTTACATATATGGTGGTTGTAAAGAGGAAAGAGACGCCTACTTCTGCAGCCCTTAAGGGAGCACAGCGCAGAACGCGCGTTTGTTATCCGCCGTGCGTTCACTCCCCGTGAAAGCGCGCGTCCCTCGCGGCCTTTCACTCGCACATACAGCGTTCGGCGCGCGGCGACGATTTCATCTCCATTGACGTCATACGGAACATCACGGCGACGGCGACGGCAGAAATCTGCTTTTGAGTGTCCATATAATTGCTATCACAATAAAAACACGTGTGCCGGGAATGCCGCCGATGCCGCCGCGTCGTCCGTCGAACCGGAAGCTGCTAGCAGACAGCGCGCCCCACAATTCCGAGCGATTGCTCGTTTTACGGGTCACCTATTCCGCCGCTCGTCAGCATT
Source organism: Dermacentor silvarum (assembly GCF_013339745.2). Classification (NCBI taxonomy): domain Eukaryota; kingdom Metazoa; phylum Arthropoda; class Arachnida; order Ixodida; family Ixodidae; genus Dermacentor; species Dermacentor silvarum. The sequence goes on from NC_051154.1 coordinate 156,602,523, forward strand.
GAACTGAACCGGTATTTTGTAGCGATGCCTTATGCCTTATTCTATACAATTCTTATCATCCACCGCTCACGGCTGGCTGATCCCGTTGATAAAGTGAGCGGACCGTCACTCTGACCACTGAGGAAGTGCGATAAGTGCGAAAAGGCATCGCTACAAAATCTTCTTTCTGGGGTTTTACGTGCCAAAACCAGTTTTTATCTTGAGGCACGCCGTAGTGGAGGGCTCCGGATTAATTTTGCCCACCTGGGGTTCTTTAACGTGCACTACAACGCAAGCACGCGGATGTTTTTGCATTTCACCTCCATCGAAATGCGGCCGCCGCGGCCGGGATTCGATCCCGCGATCTCGTGCTCAGCAGCCCAACGCCTTAGCTGATTGAGCCACCGCGGCGTGCATCGCTACAAACTACCGGCCCTGGATTCCCCTCGCGGCCGGAACGAAACAGGGTGCGAAACTCTGAGCGAGACTTGCGCTTCAAGCAAAATCAATTGATCCAGCCACTGGTTTGTAGTGTGGCAAACATATTGGTCAATGGTTTCTCCGCGCGCACAGCTCCGCGGGATAGCACGATCAGGCCATCAGGCACCAAGCAACATGCCTAGCTCGGACAAAGGCTCGATAAGGATATCTAAGAACGACGCTTTATCCACAATTTACACCCGCATAGTGTTATTGCGGAATACATAAGCTCTATAATAGACCAACGGCTATCGGCCCTACGCATTGCATGGCTTACCCAGCCCCATTTTGCTCTCTTTTTCTCTCTTAGAACATCGGCAACCTCATTCGCTCTCTAATCCACACCGCTGTCTTTATGTCTCAACGTTACGCACTTTTTGTTCCATCACCCGTTATGCGCTCCACAATTTCTCGAGCTTCTTTATTAAACTCCAAGTTTCTACCTAAAATGTTAATACCGGATGAATGCTATGATTGTACGCTTTCCTCTTCAAGGATAGGCGGTAAGCTGCTGGTCGTGATTTGGTAATGCCTGTTGTATGCGCTTCCTTGGCAAGGTTTCCTTCTTGTGAGTAATTGACCTAGATAAATGGACCCTTGCAAACATTATGAAGACGGACTGCCTATCACGAATTCTCGTTGTCTTTTCAGGCTACAAAACATTACCTTTGTCTTCAGGGTATTGATTTTCAACTCTATATATTTAGCACTTTGTCGGCCAAGTTCCTCGATCCTTTTGATTGATTCACAGATATGATTGAATAATTGTTGCTATATTATCGTATAGTTGTACCCTTTAGGTGTGGGCTCTACTGCATGTACATGTCAATTTGCAAAATATATTAAAGGATTTCCTATAGCTACCAGAACATTTCATATAGCACTTGACTGTACGTGCGCTGTGTTCTCGATATGCGTTAAGAATAACCGCATTTATCTTGACTTCGCTGTAATTGATGTCGCCTTTAAATATAAAAGAGCAGACACCTCTTCATACCACTCAGGTTTATTTTGAGTTTGTTTTTTTTCCTTTTTGTTCGTTTTTCAACTCGTCAAGGCCTTACTTCCTCTTTTACGGCAAAACAGAGGCCACCAAATTGACAACGCCAGCGCATACGTAGAGATTTTTTTAAAATTCATTTCCCTCTTACTCTTGAAACAACCGTCAGAACAACCCCTCTCCCCTTTCCCTCATTATCACAACTGAAGACTACCCCCTTTCTGAACATTTCGACTTCTCTCATTCTATTTACACACCCACATATTTTACCACCACTAATTTGCTGTGGTGCCATGCTCGGAGTAGCAGTCGTCATACCATCGCCATCATCTTCGTGACGTCGTTGACGTTATCTTCGCCGTCGTTGCCTTCGGCCCAACTACCGCTTTTTCTAATGGTGCCGTCTGGAATTTTGTTCTTTGGACTATGTTTATTTCTCTCTAACTGTCAATCTTCTTCAGCAACAGTTCTTTTATGTGAAAGAATGACTGTAGTCATAGTATGACCTGAACCACATATTTTGGAAAATTGGGTGTTTGGTCAGGCAGCCTGGCATCGACAATCTATTGGGAGGGCGTCGTAAACACAAGGGCACGGAGTCGTTTGATGATTGCACTCATTTTGTGATCTTCCAGTCTATACATGGACACGTAATGGCGACCATCAGCCCAGAAATTACAGGGCTGTTAGGAAGTATTCGCCACTCTCCCCGCAAAATTAGTCGACCACTGAACCTCTCCGGGTAAGGTATACACTTTGTACATGCTGAACGCAGAAGCGGCATGGCATTCAGAGCTGCGTGCAACGTCAGTTTCAGGGCGGAGGCAACCATGCCTGCAGCCACGTAATTTTGGAAGGTGTCGGAAGCCGACGCGTTCCGAAGGCACGAGTCGAGTGGGAGGCGACCCTGTCCGGCTCGGACCCAGAACAGACCCTGATCACAGATCGGACCCTGATCAACCGAGCCCGGACGGCGGCAAAAGCCAATGGTCTTCCGGACTAGGAGGTCCGACCACAAAACGGCTATTAATTTTCACTAATAAATGTTTTATTCTCTCTCTCTCTCCGAAGGCACGAGAACGCGCACCTTCATAGCGAGCGCCACAGTGAATTTGATATTTTGAGACAAAACGAACGATTTACGATGCTCTAATAATATGGCATTAGAAGCATTATGGCATGGAAGCGCAATTTCCGAAGCCATCGCTAGATGGTGCGACCTGCTCAGGGTACAGAAAATAACAGGCCCTGCTATCTACAATCGGTCGTAAATGGCGAAGCGTATGCGCCGAGTTCGTCGGTCGGCACGCTAGTACGGCGCTAGTACTCTCCGTGAAAGACGTTTTCGCTACGAGTGTAACACCAACACCACAGTTATTGAAGTAATATCTTTATCTTTTTTTATGGTATACATTGAAGTTAGCTAAGCTCATAGCGAAGCTGCTATGTCAATGTGACATTCCGCTGTGTCAAGGAGACTCGATTTTACACGCGTCGTTCACTGTTTTCAATAGCCTTCACCGCGGGTAATGGGAGCGTATAGGATAGCCTGTTTTTGCTGCTTTACGGAGGGTAACGATTTGCTAGCTACTTTCTACGCGGGGTCACAACACAACCCACTGCAGGCTTCAGGTCGGAACTAGAGCAACGCGCGAAAGATGAATTTCCTGAGAATACAATACGCTCAAAAGTATATATTTGTGGCCACCGTAATATATGCACTTATATACTGCGTAGTTTACTCTGTTTTGTATTTACTGTGAGACACTTGAACATCTCGTTTTAGAGTGTCCCGCATTCGTTGTGCAGTACGCATTGCTAATTAAGGCAAATAGACTTATTGGGCTGCAATGTGCCACCCTTGACGATTGCCTGTTTCCAAGGGGGTGCGCCAGGCCCATCAAGCACTGCTAACATTTCTGAAGGACACTGACGTGGCCTCCTGTTTATAGACATTATTTGTGTTTTGTTTGTTCTGCCTGGGTCTCCGTCATTTCTTTATTTCCTCTTTTCTTTCCTCCTATTGTCATGTCCTCTATTCCCTCCTCCTGAAAGAGTAGGCAGGTGTTGTGCCCCTCTCAGTGGCAGTTGTCAGCTTGCTCCCTCCCTATTTCCTTCGTGTCCTTGTGTGTTTATGTGTACAAACCAAATAATAATAATAGCAATCATTGCAGTGCGTGAGGATGGGTGCTGTGAAGTCCTAAAAATTAAGCGTGCTACAATCCAATTAACTACTTAAGCAACTACTTCAGCAACTACAATGCCCTATTAAGATAGCACCTGTTATCTTTTCTTGTTTCATAAATTTTTTTGTAAACAGCCCATTTCAGGAAGAAGCAGAAGTTACCTGCACGAGTAATGGCACTGTTCAAGTAGCTCATTAATAATATTTTCTACTCACATTTTGATGAATACATTGAATGATACATTGAATGAATACATACTCACATTTTGATGAAGAAATGTCTGCTTAGCAGACATCGTAAGATTAACGCGACTTTCAAGATATCCCCCCCCCCCCCCCTTAAAATGGTTTAGAAAATACATTGGCGTTCCAAATAAATTCCCCAGAAGTGTCCCTCCAGAAGTTCGGGGTGATCCTAACTGGAACGTGCACGTTTTAGCAAATTTCAGGGACGGATGTCTCAGAAGTGATGTTAGTGTTGGGCTTTCTTCTAAACAACTATATGACTTCACTACTGCACTGCTAGTCTCGCAAATACGTGATGTATTCCAATTAGTACGTAGAATATAATTTGTTATTTAATAAATAGGTAGCTGTACATATCAATGTTTCACTGTTTATTTAATTTAAGAACAATAAAAAATTCCAATTAGTGTCCACCTTTTGAGCTAATCCACCGAAAGAGGCTGAATACACACACACACACACACACACACACACACACACACACACACACACACACACACACACATATATATATATATATATATATATACAAAGAAAATTAGTGGTGCGATTGATATAGCCGTTACCGTAGCACAATTGGTAATGCAACGAACGCGTAATGCGGAGGTTGTGGGTTCGGCTCCCACCAATGACTCTCTCTCTCTGTCTACATATATATATATATAGAAGTAAGTACGTAAAATAATAAACCCGTCGTGGTTGCTTAGCGGATAGGGGCGAAATGCAAAAACACCCGTGTACTTAGATTTAGACGCACGTTAAAAAACCCCAAATGGTCCAAATTATTCCGGAGAACTCCACTATACGGCGTGTCTCATAATCAGAGCAAGTAAAACAGTAAAGCAGCTTACTTTGTACAGCGAATGTAAAGCAAAAAAAAAAAGAGGTCGAAAGGTCGTCATCTGTAAAAGCACAGTGTTCTTTTATTGCCGAACTAGACAGAATGTCGCCAGTCAGAAATTGGAAACGACCAAAAGTGTATGATATGGCTCAGCAAAACCAAAATATACGGCAGCAACTAATCAAAACAATGCAACGTACGCGCAGAAGAAAGAAAGCGTTCCTACAAGGCATATGAAGACATACGTGCTTAGATCATGCCCTAATTTTTATGTGCCTTTTCAGCGATAATGAATTCCGGAAAGTCGTTCCACTTGCGTCTACCGGAGAGAAATTCGCATGGTGCGCAAGATGAAATTTCAGAGGATAATCGGCATAGCCCAGTACTGTAAACTCATGTGAGCATCAAGCTTAAAAGCACAATTTTGCGGCGAGCACTCGGCGAGGCAAGTGAAGAGAAGTTTGCTTTCTGTTATGATTAGGCTGTTTATAATTACGATTACCAGCGACGAAACAGGCCTCATATTTTGGAAAGATACCAAACTGCTCATTAAATTGATGTAAGGGTGTCCAGATTGTGGATGCGTGCTGTAGTTGTGGACGAAAAAGAATTATAAGAGCTAGCTAGCCGAGCTCAAACGGAGAATTCCATAGACTGCGGCACAGGTAACCCAGAGACTTCGAGGTAGGGCGCCAACGGCGGTAATCCGAGGCCACGCTTGACGGTTTGGTGAAAAAATAGCGCCAGGATATTTAAAAGAGGCTCGACGCTTTGAAGTGTCCCTAATTAGATAAAAGTGAGAATCAATTTCCTTACGGCTAAAATACAATATTTTGGATTTAGGTGAGTAAAGGTCGTAATTAATCAAGTGCTACAACACTGATTAATAAGCTACAGGTTTCTTTTCATGTGTTACAGCATCTTCGCAACTATTATCGGACAGGACAAAATATAATCAGCGAGAATTCTAAAGGAGGGCAGTAGGCTGGCGGTAAGATCTATTGATGTATACTAAAGAAAGTTAATGGCCGAGGACGCCACCATGAGTCACGCCAGAAGTGATTTACGTGGTGAGATAGAAGATTGCGAATCGACAATACTCTTCGTGAGTCTCATTTCTGTGCAGATAATTGTAGAATCATGCGACAGTGGACTACATGATCAAAGGCTTTCTTGTAATCAAGAAATGTGCAATATGTTTACATGGAGCTACGATAGTGTAAGCTGGTGTAATTTCAGTGCAGACTACTTTGAGATAATGTGGCAGTCGACTACGCGGTCAAAGGCTTTTGAATAATCAACAAATATGCAATACGTTTCTAGGTTGCAGTCTAGCCTAAGGGCCTCTCACCAGGCGTAGTCATTCCAAAAAAACAATCGCGGCACGCATATTACGTGATGGCAATTGTGTCTACAAAGTATCACATGGCTGCATGGGGGCAAAACGGTTGAAATTTTAAAACTCTCGCGCTCTTCCTTTCGAAGGAGCCGTGCTTCCAGCCAGAGAATCAAGGTCACGCGTACAAATGCCTCTCGCAAAGTCTCACTGCCTGCAACGTAACTCATTATGGCGTGTCTTCGGGGAGGTGGGGTTCGAGACGTGAATGCGACGCGGTACCTCGACTCCAGTATAGGGGAATGCATGCAAGGAAGGTCGTTTGCGGATGCTAGTGGAGGAAAATGGGAGGAAGTGTCTATGTTTGAGTGGAGATGTCCATGTTGGCAGTGAAGCTCGCCTCCTGGCAGCATAGCATTGCAACATTTCAGTTTCTCCTAGCCATTCTAATAATAACCCAATTAGACCATCTAGTTAGACGACATCCTGAAACTTTCAGTGTATAATCAAAATTTGCAATGGGACCTGGCGGAGGGCTTTTCTGTAGACGGAGACGAATAAATCCCCGGCTTCTAGTCATATACAGCTTCGCTGTAAACAGAAAAAAAACATGCATGAATATAAGTAGGCGTTGTGCGAGGCTACAATGTGTTCAACCATCTTACGACAGATACATGCTAAAGATATAATACTGGTGGGTAATCCTTGGCTTTGTTTTGCTAAAAGCCTACATATATGGGTATGAATTAAGCAACTTTCCAATCACTTGGAAGCGTCCTGAGACTAAAAAAATTAAATTATGGGGTTTTACGTGCCAGAACAACGATCTGATTATGAGGCACGCCGTAGTGGGACACTCCGAAATTTGGACCACCTGAGGTTCTTTAACGTGCACCTTAATTTAAGTACACGGGTGTTTTCGCATTTCGCCCCCATCGAAATGCGGCCGCCGTGGCCGGGATTCGACCCCGCGACCTCGTGCTCAGCAGCCCAACACCATAGCCACTAAGCAACCACGGCGGGAGCGTCCTGAGACTAGAGACTGTCCGAATATGTGATGTGATGTCGTGCTAGAAAGTGAAAACTAAAAAAAAAAGAATTCTGGCGTATTACGTGCCATAACCCGGATCTGATTATTACGCATGCCGTAGTGGTAGACTCCGAATTTATTTTGACCCCCTAGGGTTCTTGAATGGGCACCTTAATCTAAGCATTTCGCCCTATCGAAATGTGGCGGCCAGGAATGAACCCGTTAATTCGAGCTCAGCAAAGCCCCGCCACAACCAATGGGCAAGCGCGGTGGGTACTAGAAAGGTCAATGTTTTTTTTTTGTTCTATTTTTTTCTTTGTTTTCTTTTTTAGAGGCGAGGGCTGCAAAAGGTCTTCGTGTGTCAGGTTTCCCAGCAAGCATGCTGATAATTTAATTACCCACACTTCTTGCATTGTGGTAAACACCGACAAGCTTGCACAAAATGTCACCCACTATTCTAAGGTTATCTGTTTAGTATGCTTACAATGTGAAAAAAGGCGTCGTTGTTTTTACTGGACGTATCCCGACAGCATCGGCTGTCAACTATTTCCCACATGATCTACAGTTGTCCGCAATTTCCTCCCACGACACTGCAATTACGCGCCGTCATATTTGCCGTAATTTTCCGTAAAAATACAAACACGCCATCACATTTATAAGAATTTACTGTAAACAATACAGAAGTCTGTCCTTTCATTCCATGGCACCCCAATTACAGGCTGTCATATTTACCGCGACTTCCCATAAAAATTACTGGCTTCTGTAATTTCATTGCGTGGCACGATAATGACATGGCGTCATACTTACGCCAATTATGGCAGTTTCACTGCAAATTCCCAAAGTGTGCTTCTCGATAAAAGGAAACCTACTTCATTTATTATTCATCATTATTATTGAGTACCCCGTATACCGGAAAAGTGTCCTTTATTATCCTTGCTGCAGAGTCTCTCGAATTTACCTCGTACGAGTTACTTTACATTATACTAGTTATACATTGCATCTGAAGGGAGAAAAACTGGAGCAAGAAAAGCATTCAGAAAAAGGTTGCTGAGAATCAAACTAAAGCAACAGCTAATGCCAATATGAAATTATACAAGCCCTTATTTTAAGTATATTAGAAATCACTACAGCTCAAGAAAGAAGACGGGAAACAGTCAGACTAAATAAGCGAGGCAGATCGATAGAAAAAATAATGAACAAGTGTAATTATCTGGTGTTAGGCTACAGCGCACTAATATATATATTATATTATATATATATATATATATATATATATATATATATATATAGACGGTTTCAGGCTCGCGATAACAGCAGCGAGCGCCCCCCCCCCCCCCCCAAGAAACTTCCGGTCACATGCCTTATCAGTCTTCTATGTTTTAACTCATGGTTACTGCTTTGTCAGTTACACTTAGCAGCTACGTCAGAGGGCAAAACCGGAAGCCGTGCAGGGCCTATGTTTGTAAACAAAACAAAAAAAATTATGGGGTTTTACGTGCCAAAACCAGTTCTGATTATGAGGCACGCCGTAGTGGGGGACTCCGGAAATTTTGACCACCTGGGGCTCTTTAACGTGCACCTAAATCAAAGTACACGGGTGTTTTCGCATTTCGCCCCCATCGAAATGCGGACGCCGTGGCCGGGATTCAATCCCGCGACCTCGTGCTTATGTTTGTAAACAGTGAAACGGTCTATATATATATATATATATATATATATATATATATATACCAATATCTCTGACTGGCAAACGATGTCGGAGTATGCATTTAAAACGATGTGTAATGTGTCTAGCAATAAACTAGAAACCATGGCATGTAGTACCAAAATGTATTTCATAACTCATTGCTTTCTCGGAAGTAATTTTACATTTTTGGGGTCCTACAATATACACAAGAGGAATAGTGGACAGCAAGATTTTTGTATGTAAGCCCTACATACTAACTGCAATGAAAGCATAAACAAGCACCTTATTCTGAAATACTCAAGTGTGACGTTTGCAGCAGCAGAAATGCTGCTTGCATAAAATATCATGGTAAATAAATGGGAAGGCAGAACGTGACCGGTTTATTGCACAAAATGGGCTTGCTGCTAGTGTTGAAGGGGAAAAAAAGTGCCTTTGAGGCTACAGTTTCAGTATTGGTGAATGAAGTCTACGCTGGAGAATGTCAGGATGCTTGAGCTGTGGGGCAGAAAATGAACGCAGAGCACAAATTCTGGGGAATGAAAATGTTTGCGCAGTGCACTCTTACTACGCCAATACTCATTTTTTTAACACTTGAGGAAAGTAGCTTGAGGTAAAAAAAAAATATCATACCAATATGTCCGAGTCAGCTTCTATGATCCGATGATTAAAGCTTAGCACCTTTTTATGACCCGGTGGTTTTGCCGTTATCTTCCTCTACGGCCTAGACTGATCCCTAGAGTGTTCTGGAAGGAGGTAAACCAAACGGAAAATAAACTTTCGGTCGAAGTTTTTTCATTTGTGAAATAGGCTGCAATATGGTTAAACTTCAGCTCTTGGAATGCAAGCCTGATGAAAGAGAACAATGCTCATGAAAGGCACCACGCTTCATCGATAAAAGGCAGACAGCTGCTGCTGTCAAGAACGCACGGTCACGGTTTGTTGATAAACATTGTTACGCTGAACTTTTTGTTAAGCTACAGGGAGAGACCTTGTTTACTTCCCATTGATACAGTGAGGTTGAAATTTCTGACAAGACGAACAAAATAACAAGTTCCATTCAAGTGCAAGAATTTTCAATAACTTTATCATTATTCCCACTAACTAGATCATACATGTTCAAGTCTAAACAACTGCATTCGTGAACTTAGTTTCTGTGAATGCGAAAAATATAACCACGTCGATGCAGCATCAGACACAATTTCGCGAGAGCAGGAAGCATATGTGCAATGTATTTTAGGTGGAATAACAGCTCTCGTTATCGAAATGACCAGCGTATCCCAAAAGTGTGTCTACCTGAAACTGGCAAGTTCTCATAATGTTCCCCCGCGTGACATGAACGACAAATACAAGAAAGCATGCATGTATATTCCGAGCTACACAATGCGGTACACAAAGCCAAGAAACGGGAGCGAGCACACATACGTGCGAAAAATCAATAATGCAGCATGGCAGTTAGATAAGACCTCCTTCACCACCAATCATATCCTCGGGGCACGATACACTAACGCCCAGTTCGGCGAGCACGTGTGTTGTACTACAGATGGAAACCATTGCTTTTATCTTCACTAACTCCAAGGGTCTTTCAGGTAAGGACAACTCGCAGAACACTATCAAACTCCAAGCGTACTCACGAAACAGTATATATAGCTACTCAGCAGACGTAGCAAACACAGTCATAGGTCCCCTCCCCCCTCCCTTCTCAATCGAATTTTTTTGCCGCCACCACTTGCACGCTTAGTCGCTAAATTTTCCACCCAAGATCAGACACTATAGAACGCTTCCTGCAGCATCTTCTACAGCAGAGCCCTGGCTTGTCGTGGTAAACGGCAGGAAAACTGCGAATGCAAGTTGTGCGAGCCCCAAATATTTTTGCTACTGACATTGCATTTTCACCCTTCTGCTTGTCTTTTCTTTCTCCCTCTTCAGACAGTACGCTTGCACTTGGCTCGAAGAACGGAATCTCGCCGTTTTCTCTCAGCACAGGCATAGTGCCGTAATATTTCAAGGAAAAATTGCGCGAGAAAAACAGGAATTTTTCAGTGTACAAATTATTGCATTGGTTCGATTGACCGACGTTTTAATAAACCGATCGACCCCTTTTCGCAAAAACATACGCTCTGTTCTTCTCAGGAGGCACAGAGGTTCTGTAACTGTGTGTCCGGAGCAGGAAAATAGCCCGGCAATTTATTTAATAGCCGCTTTCTTTCTGCGCAGCACGTCTGCAAAGAGATCTCCAGTACAAAGAGATCGCATCAAGATATCATAAGCTGTAGCGCGCATGCATGCGGCCTGCAGGTTAGGTGCCACTAAGTACAAAAATGACATTGACATATACAACAAAGAAAGAAAGAAAAAAAAGAAAAACATTTATACTTAAAGGTGAAGGCGATCTGTGCGTTTAGATAAATGTAGACAGGCAATACTTGGCGTATAATATTAGACAAAGGAGACGACGCTTTACATAATGAGATCACAATCGATTGAATAGCAAGAGCGGAGCTCGTGATTCTCCCTACCTACAGCCGTAGCTAACTGTGCTGTATTGCCAATGCTGCCTTAATAAGGGGGCAACTCAGTGGCGCTGCCACGTCCGCGTATATAGGCTCCTATGACGTAGTTATCGAACTTTGTGATTGCGCCTGAAGCGTGCGTGCACTATTAACGCATCTGAGCACGTGGCATGGGCGGTTCTCGCATGTGCGCTTTAGTGCATGCAGCGACGTTGCTTTTCTGATGCCCGTTCTAGGCAACACGCCACGATGGACAACAATCGAATGCTGCTGCAGTCAAGTGCTGTACAGTGTTAATTTCTTGAACCGGAGGTAAGCTCTCGCTGGCTATCGATGCCGAAAAGCTGACAAGAACGGGGCGAAAACAAAAACGCTGCATTTCCGGCAGTTCCTGCAAGAAATCTTAAAACTTAAATTATGAAGTTTTACGTGCCAAAACCACGGTTTGATTATGAGGCATGCCGTAATGGGGACTCCGCATTAATTTTGACCACCTGGGGTTCCTTAACGTGCATTTAGGTCTAAGTACACGGGTGTTCTTGCATTTCGCCCCCATCGAAATGCGGCCGCCGTGGTCGGGATTTCCCGCTAGAACTTGAAAATTGCAGTATTTGCCATAAGGTAACTATGCATCAAGTTAATTAGTTATTTTTTAATTATTCGATTGTGCATTTCAAATTTTTGTGCATGTCCGCCTCTCCGAGTAGACAACCGCATGGACTATATAGAATAGTGCTATCTGCCACTGCCAATTAAAAAAATTTTTGTGAATGTGTTCACTGAAACACCTTCTATATTATCTGGAGTGCGCACCGGATCATCACCTAGCAGCAGCGGTCGCGGTAGAGAACGCCTCTCTTAATTCCCTTTACGCAGGTACGCTCTTCGCTTGCACAGACACGATTGCTTGATTATTAAGCAAAATTTATTATTGAAGATAATGTCTTCCTTGGAGAGTTATCCCCACTTTTCCGTACTGGGTATGTTTGTTGCTAGCTTCTTTCGTGGGCCATTCCTGAAGGTAGTTCAATCCAAAAATGTGCGCCAAAAATGTGCAGTCTAAAAATGTGGGCCGATCCCGAAGGTACTAGAGTCACAATATGTGGGTCGTTCCCATGGGTAAGTGCAGTCTCAAGAAGATAGTGCACGTTTAAGCTGCCTCGCGCTCCTCTTATTTCCCTCACGTGATGGGCTACATGATAGAGTGCCCTGAGCAGTGACTGCGCCCCATTTTCACCCCCAACTAGCTCAAGAAAACATTGTCTTTTAACGACTTCAACTAGAGGTTGAATCACCTTCCAACATTTTCCTTGCATTTTGTCACAACTGCTGCTGCCACAATCTTACTTGGTCTTATATTTTGTTGACATGCTGACATGCCGCCTAATGCTGAATTCACTAAGCGACTTGAGTTGCTTGAAGTAGCGTTTCAGAGCAAGTTGGCTAGTGTCGTTGACCAGATTCTTTCAAAGCTGAAATTGAGGATTAATTTTGAACCTCGCATACCGCAGCCGTGGCCTAGTGGTAGAACGCCCGCCTCGGCTGCGGGAGGCTGTGGGTTCGATTCCCACCGCCGCCGGGCACCCACTGGTTCAAAAGGGTACAAGCGTACCCCGGCCTGGCGTTCGGCTTTCTTCAGGGGTGATACGCTTGGGAAAGGAACCTGCGCCCTGAATTCCCGACGTGAGCACGGAAAACAAGTGCTCACGTTGGTTTCGACGGGAATTCGTAACGTAACACAGTGAACGTACATGTTCACTGTGTTACGTACTTGTTTTGAAGGGCGCTGCCATATTCCATGATCTTACTACAACTGACGAAGGATGTCGTCGTTCATTTAGGTAAACACAACAAGAGCGCAATACTGGCCGTGGACGTAAAAGGAGCCTTTGATAACATCTCTCGCGAGGCAGTGTCGACGAATCTCCAGGACACGCACTGTGGTGAAAGAACCACTGCATACAAAACTTCCTGACCAGAAGAGCAGCGACAGTGGGCCTGGGTAGCCTGAAATCGGACAAGATTAAGAGGGCCAAGAAAGGAACTCGGCAGGGCTCTATCGTCTCGCATCCCTTTTTAACATAGTTATGTGGAAACTGACCAATATGTTAAACGGATTAGAGAGGATAAAATACACCCTCTACGCAGATGACATCACCATCTGGACAACAGACGGATCCCCTGGAACTCAACAGGATGCACTGCAAGAAGCGGTGTACCACACACACAAAACTACCTCAAGGCCTGCGGGCTCCCGTTCGCACCAGAAAAATCGGAACTTCTACTGAAAGCGAGAACCAGGGGAAGACCGCCAAAAGGTGAAATCGCAGAACGAGAACTCTGTCTTAATGGAGTGCAAATCCCTAAAGCAGAGTCGCTCAGAATACGCGGCCTACATGTACACAAGGACGGATCGGGTGCCGTCATCCTACCCAAACTGCAAGAAACCGTCACGCAAGTAGCAAATTTGGTACGACGGGTAGCGAATAGAAGATACGGCTTGAAAGAACAAGATGCACGGAGAGTCCTCCAAACCTTCACTATCAGCAGAATCACCTACGGCACCCCTTACTTAGACCTAAAGAATACAGAAACCGAAAAACTGAACACCGTCATCCGGAAGGCTTTCAAGATTGCCATTGGGATCTCCGAACGCTCCCCCACACAACCACTGCTCCGCTTAGGTATCCACAACACCTGGGAGGAGATAATCGAAGCATATAAAATTAACCAACTCGAACGTCTCAAGAGGGAGACAGCAAGGAGAGGAAAGGCAGGGAGGTCAATCAGACAAGCGTCCGGTTTGCTACCCTACACTGAGGTTTAGGGAAAGGGGGAATAGAAAGAGGAAATGACGAAGCGAGTGAGTACCAGTGTTGCAGAATGGGCGCCGCCATTCCATTCCAATTCCATTCCGGGGAATTAAAGCTTACCGCAATTCCATTCCTTGGGGATTGAAGAAGAAGAAGCCGAGGTGCGGACGTCCCTCACATCGGCTCCGTCGTTTTTGAATGTTTGTGCAGCCGTCTTTACCACCATCACGGATTCAAGCACATCACTGGATTTGTGAAGTCACCAGGAATTGGTGTGCACATTACTTTAAGGTGGGACTTCCATTTTTGGACTTTTAATGACCTTTCTTGGTGCATCGAACGTGCGCGGCTAGCAAGGCCCAAGTAGGCCTACTGGCCCCACCGAGCCGCAATGGCGGAAACGCGCATGGAAGACGAAGACGCCACCGGATTACAAGAGAATGAGGAAGATCTAGGCTGGCAAATTGTGACAAGCCGAAAATCTCGCTCCACCAGAAGGATTTCTGGTGATGGGAAAACAATGCCGCAGAGCCAGCAAGAGCAAGGCAACAACAGCAAGAACAAGGGACCTACAACCACTACGTTCAAGAACCGTATTGTCAAGGCATCGAGGATGCCCCAATTGCCGCAGGAGCACAGCAAGATCGTCATCCGCCCCCGAGGAGGTCTCAACTTGAGCAAAGTTAGCACCACAGCGATAGCCGTGGCGGTTATTGAAGCATCGGGCCTGAGTCCAGAACAAGCCCGAGAGGATGTCGTTTGCCCTAACTTCACGCAAAACATCGTGGTGGTCAGTACACCAGATCCCAGTCATGCTGCCAGGTATGTACGAATCAAGTCAATCATTATAGTGGAAACCGAATATGAAGTTAACGCCTACGAGACAGCTCCGCACACCACGTGTAAAGGGGTGATTCGGAGAGTTGACCTCAGAGACAATCAGGCCACGATAACGAAGAACATTGTGCATGACTTTAACCCACTGGCATTGGCAGCCAAACGTATTAAATCTACTGGCTCGGTCATTGTTTTGTTTGATGGGCTCAAGGTACCCAATTATGTCAGATATGGGTCGACCCTTGTGAGGTGTTACCTGTATAGGAAGCAGTTTGATGTCTGCTATGCTTGCGGAAAGATTGGACATAGATCAGATGTATGTCCAACACCGGACGTGGTTCAGTGCAGAGGATGTGGAACTCAAAACCCGGAGGACAATCACACGTGTGTGCCTAACTGCAAATTCTGTGGAGGGCACCACCCAACTGGAGACAAGACCTGCCAAGAGCGGTACCAAATTCCATACGTGGTGCGAATTCGACGACGTGAACGCAACAGATCTGCATCGAGGGCGACATCATCTGAGCGGCAATGGGATGCCCAAACGGGCGCCAAGGAGCGCTCACGCTCAAAGAGCCCCACACGGTCAAGACGCCGCTCGCCGTCGAAGGGCAGAAGCCGCTCCAGATCACGTGAAGTGCAGGTGCGCTTTGAAGGAGGAAAGCAGAAGCCTGGCGACAAGACGACATCTGGAACAGCCTGGGCCGACAAAGTGAAAGGTGCTGTGAGGGCTGCAGAGAGCGGTGCGGGGCAGCCGGTCGGAGATAATGATGCCAGGATAGAACAGCTGATCAAAGAAGTAACATATCTGAGAAAGGCAAATGAAGAACTAACTAAGCAGGTTGTAGAACTTCGCAAGAACTTGCAGACTAGCTCCACAAAAGTAGCAATAGCCAAACCGGTGAATAATGACAACAGTCAGGAAGAAGAAAATTCACCGGCTCCAAAGAAGTGGGCAATAAGCCCAGTAGAAACGACAGTGTGCTCTGCTTTGGAAGAGATTAAGGAGGCGATTAAACAACTTAGAGATGCCACAGATAGAACTACCTTCAAAGTTGATAAGTTATGGAAATGGAGAGTGATGACAGAAAAGAGGCTTTCAAAAGTAGAAGCGCAAGGCAAGGACGACGAATACCTACCCTCAGAAAGAGAGCGTCAGATCGCTCCCTGGTGCGTCGGGGAGTTCTACGAAGCGTACTCTAGCGGGTAGCAGTAAGGCGGGTTCTATAAGCAATGGCTAGCATGGGGAGCTTTACCGTGTGGCAATGGAATTGCCGAGGATTTCATCATAAAAAGCACCTCTCATGCAGTTGATAAAAACATCTCCAGATAAACCAAAAATAATTATGCTGCAGGAAACCTTGGCGGATGAGATCAGCCTATCCGGATACAAAGCGACATGCAGGGGCAAAGAGCCGGGTAGGGGGCTAGCCACGGTCGTAGATTAGAAAATACCATTCATAGAACATGATTTGCGCCTTGGACTAAACAAATTAGAATGCTTACTTGTGGAAATAATTTTGAAAAGGAATAGAGGCAAACCGCAAAGCCTCTTTTGTCTCAATGTTTACAGCAGCCCTAGCGACATGAAACAAAGTTTCAGGGCACTTCTTAATAAGACTATGGCTGTTACTAAGCGCGCTCCACTGATTATTGGAGGGGATTTCAACGCCCCACATCAAACCTGGGGATATCGCTGGAATACTAAGAAAGGGGATGGACTCTGGCATCTAGCTACAGATCTTAATCTCTGCCTCATCACTGACCCAGCTTATCCCACTAGGTGTGGTACATCTACGTGTAGGGACTCCACCCCAGACCTTACTTTTGTATCAAATTTAGCGAACACTGGCTGGAATAATTCCAATATTGATCTGGGTAGTGACCATTACATATTACAAATAGTATTGGAAACACCCAGTAATGAGATAAAGCACTTTAACTACATTGACTGGGATCTTTTTCGGAAAGCAAGGAAAAGCAGAGCTGAGACAGAGACAGGACAAAAGAAAACACTCCAAACTTGGACCACTCTGCTCAGGGAAGATGTAAAGGCGGCAACGAAGGCTATTACTACTGAGGAGCATATCGAAATCATGGACAGTAGGCTGGCGCACTTGATTGAAGCCAAACAATCTATGTTAAAAAGATGGAAAACGCAACGGCTGAACAGGAGACTCAGGAAGCGTATAGCATTGTTGAATAGGGAGATTGAGGAACACTCCAGATATTTACAGCAACAACAATGGGATGAGCTTTGTAATACCATAGATGGTCGAATTAAACGAGGTGGAAAGTGGAACTTACTTAGACATTTGCTTCATGAGAACGACACGAAATCTAATAGGAGAACAGCAGTAGCACGACTCGTCCATCGTGAGAGTCAGGACACAACGGACGAGGCCATTCTTGATCGGCTCGCAGCTAAGTATTTACCACTTAAGGATAGCAATGGGAGTACAGACCAGCCTGAATATACAGGGGAAGACTGTGAGCTTATGGATCAAGAGTTCACAGAAAGCGAAGTTCGCGCAGCCCTGTACGACCTCAACAGTAGATCCGCTGCCGGTCCAGATGGCATTTCCAATAGGCTTTTGAAAAATCTGGACGATGATTCTATAACGTATTTAACTGAGTATTTCAATGAACTCTGGAAAAACGGGGATTATCCGAAGGAATGGCGAATTGCTAACACAATTCTTATTCCCAAACTAGGCAAGCCCCTCAATCTAGATAACCTAAGGCCCATATCGTTAACATCATGTCTGGGCAAAACCATGGAGCATGTCATACTTAATAGACTGACTAAGTATGTAGAGAACAGAAATGTTCTTCCGCATAACCTGATCGGTTTCCGTCCTGGACTTTCGACTCAAGATGCAATGCTTTTAATCAAACATCACCTTATTCTTGCTAGCCCGCTACATACGAGAGCTCTCCTAGGCCTAGATGTACGAAAAGCCTTTGATCGCATCAAACACAAGGCCATATTGGATATCCTCTCGGAGATGAGATTGGGTAAGCGATTGCACAATATAGTCAAAGCCTTTCTCGGTTGCCGTTCTGCTTGTCTCAGGTTAGGCGAACTCCAATCTACAACCCTGGAACTTGGGAATCGTGGGACACCACAATGGTCTGTCCTATCTCCCATGTTATTTAATTTGGCAATGTCAAAAGTAGCTCGAGGTCTAGCGCAGATTGAAGGTATCCACTTTGCAATATATGCAGATGATGTAACAATCTGGAGTGCTGAAGGTAATATGGGACAAACAGAGACCAAACTACAGGAAAGCATTTATGTGGTGGAAACCATACATGAGGGTATGGGACTGAACTGCTCTGCTAAAAAATCAGAACTATTGGTATATACTACGGAGCAGGAAGCGTGGGCGCAAGCCGAACGGATATATCCCAGAGGAAGAACCCCGCATTGACATATACGCCAAGAATGGAGAGCCAATCAGGCAGGTGGAGACTATTAGGGTGCTAGGCCTTCTCCTGGAAGCGAATGGATCTAATCGCAGGATGATACAACATATCTCTAAGAAGTCTGAAGAAGTCATTAGAATTCTGCGTAGAATTACAAATAAGCATAAGGGGTTAGGAGAAGACAGTGCCATAAGATTGGTACATGCATTCGCATTTTGCCACTTCTCGTACGTGGCAGGCATGCTACAATGGACACAGGCTGATAAGAACAAGCTAAACGCTTTAATCAGACGACTTATAAAGGCTACACTAGGACTTCCCGTCAGCACTGCCAATGATAGATTATTGCGCCTAGGGCTGCATAACACACTAGAAGAGATAGCTGAGGCTCAACAGGTGGCCCACCAAGAGAGACTAATGAGGACACGACCTGGAAGGGCGCTACTTGAAGAAATAGGCGTGGAAAGTAAGAACCAAACCAACAAAGGAGAATTATTAACAGAATTGCAAGTGGGACTACGAGAAAAAATTAAGACGACCCCGTTCCCTAGGAACATGCACCCGACACATAACCTCGAGAGACGGAAGGCAAGAGCCAAGGCACTCCTTCAAGACATAGATCAACATAAGCAGCAGGCGGTGTTCGTTGACGCTGCCTGGGTTAAAAATAAGGATGCGTATACTTCCGTTGTTGTAGACACTCAAGGTAACATACGGGATGCCAGCACCGTCTATACAATGGACCCAACAGTAGCAGAACAAGTAGCCATCGCCTTAGCCATCCGGGCAAATCGGTGGACACATATTTACAGTGACTCTAGAACAGCCATACGCAACTTTACTAACGGATATGTGACACGGATAGCAACCAAGTTACTAGACAAGGTCAACAGTGAGAGGATCGAAATTCGCTGGTTTCCTGCACATCTGGGGGTGGTGGACGGAACTCGGAGAAACCTCAATGAGGTGGCAAATGAAGCAGCACGAGGACTTTCTAGCCGTGCTCTTCAAAACCGAGCAGCTTACACTTCACATGGGGAACACAGGGATCGAGTATTAACATATAACGAAATCACGAAACATTATTATTTAAGCAGACGGGAATACCCATTGCCACACGGTAAGCTTTGCAGAGCCCAAGCGGTCACATTACGTTTGCTACAGACAAGGACATACCCAAGTCCATATTTTATTAACAGGATCTATCCGGAGAGGGAAATTCAAACCAATTGTAATAAGTGCAATGGCATCATTACTCTTGACCATATGCTTTGGCAGTGCCCCGCGGTCTTCGCAGACTGTGACAAGGAACAAGAATGGTGGCGGCAAATGCTACGAAGTGAATCACTCTCTGACCAATTACGGGCAGTCCAGAAGGCCCGCGATATGGCTGAAGGGCTCGGCCTGACAGTCCCAACGTGGGAGCGGCCCGCGTCAACCCAGGGTTGACCTTCAGGGCTCAATAAAGTTCTCCATACCATACCATAATTCCATTCCTTTCAATTCCTTGGAATGAAAAAAAACTTAGCCCATTCCAACTCCGGGAACGGCCAAGCGGTTCAATTCCATTCTTCAAGTTCCTCAACGTAAGAAATATATCTGATAGTTTTATTGAGTTAACGATGAACGCACCATAAAGCTGATGTCATCAGACGCGTTAAGAACTGCAAAAATACGCAATACACGTTACCAAGGTCGAGGGAAGGAGCTTGGTGACATATCTGGTACAGTACAACCATCCTACAAATTCCCATAGGGGAAGTTCTCCCGCTACCTGTAGTATTTGCATGATCAGCAGGTTTTTAACGGTTTGTAATGTTTTATTATTGTTTAGGCTTAAATGTGTTAATGCTAAAATGACGACGTGGCGTATTTTTATGCTGACAAAAGTAGTGTTCAAGTAGACCTTATATTATGGCGTCGTCAAGAGGAGCCTTTCAATTAACAGGCACAGAGCTGCATCCAGCGATGAAGGCTGACGTTATCTTCGGCTGGCTTGCCAGCCCTTTCTCTTGTTGCGTGCACTCCCGTTCGTCCTTTCTTTTTAGGTGGCTAATCAAATTAGATGAAACTACGACTACGGCATGTATGGTTTCAGTCGACAAAATTGAATCCGCAGTGGCCTATGTATGTAGGTTTCTTAACGTAAGTGTCAAAACCAGTGATGGATGGCCATTACGTTATAGTATACCCACCAATCCACCAATTAAGGTGGATGAAGGAGGATTAAGGTGTGTTAGGGTGGATTAAGGTGGATTAAGTCTGATTAAGGTCGATTACGGTGGATTAAGTGTATTAAGGGGGGTTAGGGTGCATTAAGGTGGATTAACGTGTAATCGTTACGGGTATGGCTGCAGCAACGGAATGCGGATGGCTAGTCCTTTTACTTTCTTCGTGCAGTTGGTCATCGGCCTGTTGCTCATGCCGACGGGGCACGATGAAGCAGCGAGCCCTGAATATGTCGTCATTACGTTTCCCATCGATGAAAGCCTGCACGTGCCAGCGAGGCCAACTATCTACAGTGGATACGATATCAGCGTTCCTGGCACGGCTACTGCGCCAGCTAATGCGGACGCTGTAATCAATGGCACCCTGGCGACGAAGTGGACTTCGTGGACAAGAAAAGGAAACCATCGGGATCGCCTGGCATACGGGCACGGCAGCAGCAACGGAATGCGGATGGCTAATCATTTTACCTTCTTCGTGCAGGTGAGAAAACGCTATGGCAATTGCCTTCGTTCAAGCAACGTATTCGTAGTGTTGCTGCTGTGCCCAAGGCTGCTCGTTGATTTTCAAGAAGTTTGCATGTATTGTACTAGAAAGTTGTTATTGCTGGGGGGAGATATCGAGACTAACCCTGGTCCCGACACTGTATCAATTTCGAATCAGCTGCTGCAACAAATTGCGGACGACTTGAAAGAAATTAAAGAAAACCGGCTAGCTGCGATTGATGCAATGTTACTAGACTTAGCAGGGATCGACAAGAAAATATCACGATATGTAGACCAGGTTAGCAACTTGCAGGAAGTGATTCACGATCTAGTGCTGAAAGTTGACGACTTGGAAAATCGCTCACGTAGGTGAAACCCTGTCATTTACGGCATTCCCGAAAATGAAAAGGAAGACAACATTGCACTGGAAGAACTTGTTAAGGACAAAATTATGAAAAATGTGCTTAAAACTGAACCAGTTGGTATAGATAGAATTCACAGACTGGGCAGACCTAGAACGAACAGCAATAGGCCAATTATTTTAAAGCTTTCAGGTTTTCGAAATGAAACAAAGTTGCTTAAGCGGTGTTACATGCTAAAATGGTCTAATTACTCCATTAGTGAAGATTTCTCTCTTAGCATTCGCAATGTGAGGAAAAAGATTTGGAACTTCGCTAAGACAAAGAAAGAGACCGGCGACAAAGTATCTCTGTCATGTGACAAGCTGTAGATGTACGACAAGGAGTTCCTTTGGGATGAATCGAAGAACGATGTGGTCCCCGTCAGGCCTCAAAACGCCCTCGGTGCACTTGAAAAAAACCACCACAGCGAACCAATGTCGCTACGACCTCGCAAACCACAACAACACCCGAAATAAGCTTTATTAATTTAAATGCAAGGAGCATTCTTAACAAACTATACTCACTCGAATCATTGCTAATTAGTCTTGAACCTGATTTTGTAGCGATCACAGAGACTTTGCTTAGTGAAAACATTACAGATGCTGAGCTCATACCACCAAACTATGCAATTGTACGAAAGGACAGACCAACCCGTGGCGGCAGCGTCGCCTTCGTAATCAGCAAAAACATTTCGTTCAATGTGCTCCCTCGTATCGATGATGTCGAAGCAGTGTTCTGTAGGCTAAATGTTGGCTCGCAGTTTATCACTGTCGGTTGCGTGTACCGTAGCCCGTCGGCGGATTGTGACGTCATCCACACACTATAGTATACACAGCTATCTACAACGCCATGTATCAAACAACAAGCTGATTTTAACCTATCAGATATAGATTGGAAAGCTTTACGTTTTCGATCACCGTGCTCTGAATTAAATTCTAATATGATGCTGCACTTTAACCTTAGTCAAGTGGTAGATCGCCCTACACGCATTAAAGGGTCTACGTCGAACATTCTAGATTTGGTGTTTGTCAGTGAGCACTTCATCTGGAAAATCTCAAAATACAAATGCTAGACGGCATATATGAGCACAAGCTCACCTACTGTGTCATACCAGTGCAAGGCCCTTTAACTCTACCGAAAACGCAGAAATCTTTTCTTGATTTTTTAAAGCAGATGATACAAGCATTCTTGATTGCTTAATATTCCAACACGCTTTCTTTGAAGAGTTGGCAGTTGACGCTTCCACTACCATCGATGTTCTCTGGCACAAGTTTAAAGAAATTGCATTTTACTGCATCCATAACCATGTTCCGTCTAAAACAATAAAGTCTAACAAGTCTAACCCATGGATTACACGGGACATAATACATGCGAAACGCAAGGTAAAGAGGCTTAGACCTTTTACTCAAGCCAGTGTGAGCAGTGCAATTAACGATATTGTTACGTAGGAAGACGCAGACGAAAAGCTATATACAAGTATATTTACAAAGAAATGCGCCGCACTTGGCCAAGAAGCCACAGCCGCAGTAGCCTCTAATCTTCGTCGTCGTCTTCACACTGCTCACCTCTTCGTCAAGGCAAATACTGTTCCGTAGCACTACCCCCGGCGGCAAAAGCGCCGTCCCGGAGCGATTAAAAGCCGGACTCGGAAGCAGTGTAGTAGGCACTGACGTGCACGACATCACTAGATGCCAGAGTAGACGGCGAGGTCAAACTCACAGGTTCAATTTCGTACGTCACAGGCGTCACCTGGTGCAGCACGCGGTAGGGCCCTGTGTATCGCGAAAGGAGCTTCTCTGAAAGTCCGACGTGACGAGAAGGCGACCACAGGAGCACGAGCGCACCAGGCGAAAACTGTACATCACGGTGGCGGGCGTTGTACTGACGCTGCTGAGTGGTTTGCGAGGCTGTCAGTCGAGTACGGGCAAGCTGGCGTGCATGGTCGGCGAGGGCGATGGCGTCGCGCGCATACTCGCTTGTTGAGATTGCAGCAGGGGGAAGTGCCGTATCAAGGGGTAAGGTCGGTTCGCGACCGTACAGTAAATAAAATGGAGAAAATCCGGCGGTGTCGTGCCGGGAAGAATTGTATGCAAATGTGACGTAAGGAAGGGCAATGTCCCAGTCGTGGTGGTCCTTGGAAACGTACTTGGACAGCATATCGGTAAGGGTACGGTTTAACCGCTCCGTCAGGCCATTCGTTTGAGGATGGTATGAGGTAGTCAGCTTGTGTTTAGTGGAGCAGGAACGCACAATGTCGGCGATAACTTTCGACAGGAAGTTGAGACCACGGTCAGTAAGCAGCTGTCGCGGGGTGCCATAAACCAAGATAATTTCACGCAAGAGAAAGTCCGCGACGTCAGTGGCGCAACTGGTAGAGAGAGCCCGCGTGATAGCGTATCGGGTGGCGTAATCAGTTGCGACGGCTACCCATTTGTTCCCCGAAGATGACGTGGGAAAGGGGCCGAGGAGGTCTAATCCAACACGAAAGAACGGTTCCACAGGGACGGTGATCGGCTGGAGATGACCGGCAGGTAGCACCTGAGGTGTTTTCCGACGCTGGCAGGGATCACAGGCAGCAACATAGCGTCGGACGGAGCGAGCGAGACCAGGCCAGTAGAAGCGGTGCCGGACGCGGTCGTACGTGCGGGTTACCCCAAGATGGCCTGCAGTGGGTGCGTCATGCATCTCAAAGATCACAGTCCGTCGTAGATGTTTTGGCACGACAAGAAGATCAGATCCATCAGGGAGGAAGTTCCTTCGGTACAGAATGCCGCCGTGGAGGACATATCGGCGAACGGAGGCGTCGGTAGGTGTAGAGCGCAGACGCTCGATGAGTGCTCGCAGCGATAGGTCCCGGTACTGCTCATCGGCGATGTTAGCGAAGTCAGACACAGAGAAAATACCGTTGGCGTTACTGCTGTCGGCGTCGTGAGGCTCGTCTACCGGGTAGCGAGACAGGCAGTCAGCATCCTTGTGTAGTCGGCCGGATTTGTAGGTAACAGTATACGAATATTCTTGGAGGCGTAAGGCACAGCGACCAAGTCTTCCTGTAGGATCTTTCAGTGAGCATAACCAGCAAAGCGCGTGGTGGTCTGTGACAACGGAAAAGGGCCGGCCATATAAGTATGGACGGAACTTCGCAACCGCCCAAACTAGGGCCAGACACTCACGCTCACTGATGGAATAGTTGCGCTCCGAGGGTGAAAGGAGCCTGCTGGCGTAAGCGATAACACGGTTGCTGCCGCGCTGGCGTTGTGCCAGTACTGCGCCAATTCCGTGGCCGCTGGCATCAGTACGGACTTCGGTAGGCGCAGACGGATCGAAATGGGCCAGAACGGGAGGCGTTGTGAGGAGGTCGATTAGATGCGAAAACGCAGAGGCCTCGTTATCGCCCCACTGGAAAGGGGTGTCTTTTTTCAAAAGCGCCGTTAGTGGTCGTGCTATGGCCGCGAAATTTTTCACGAAACGGCGGAAGTACGAACAAAGGCCGACGAAGCTGCGCACATCTTTGACACACTTCGGAACAGGGAAGTGCGTAACAACATGGATCTTGCCTGGGTCCGGTTGCACTCCGTGCGCGTCAACGAGATGTCGAAGGACAGTAATCTGGCGACGGCCGAATTGGCACTTCGATGCGTTGAGTTGTAGACCGGCTCGACGAAAAACGTCGAGGACTGCTGAGAGGCGCTCCAAGTGTGTAGCGAACGTTGGGGAGAATACTATAACGTCGTCTAAGTAGCACGGGCACGTGGACCATTTGAAGCCATGAAGAAGGGAGTCCATCATGCGCTCAAAAGTGGCAGGAGCGCTACATAGACCGAAAGGCATCACTTTAAATTGATAAAGACCGTGGGGTGTTACAAAAGCAGTCTTCTCGCGGCCTAGATCGTCCATGGCAATCTGCCAGTAGCCGGAGCGAAGGTCAATAGAGGAGAAATAGCGAGCACCGTGGAGGCAGTCAAGGGCGTCATCAATCCGAGGTAGGGGATACACGTCCTTTTTTGGTAACCCTGTTCAGGTGCCGATAATCCACGCAAAAGCGCCATAAGCCATCCTTCTTTTTTACCAGTACAACAGGTGACGCCCATGGACTACACGACGGTTCAATAATGTTCTTGACAAGCATTTTGCGAACTTCTGCGTGAATAATTTGACGCTCAGCCGGGGACACTCGATACGGGCGGCGATGAATAGGAGGGGCATCGCCGGTATTAATGCGATGTTTAACGGCTGTAGTTTGGGCCAAGGGACGATCGTTAAAGTCAAAAATATCGTGGTAGGATAACATAACGTGGTAGAGCTCACGAGCGTGCTCGGACGGCATGTCGGGCGCAATCATTTTCTGTAAGTCGGCAATGGCACAAGTTGCCGACTGCGATGGTAGAGGAGGATCGGTTGAATTGTCGTCTACTGCAAGAGATGCTACTGAGTGATCCTCGAATGAGCAAAGGTGGGCCAGAGACATCCCGCGTGGCAGCACTTGTGCCGTCAAGCCAAAATTGACCACTGGCAGGCAGACGCAATTTGCCGTAACAGATAAAACTGTATGAGGCACTGTGATCCCGTGTGTAAGCAGGACTTCTTGCATGGGAGCCGCGATGTAGTGACCGTCGGGCACTGGTGGGGATGACACTAAGTCGACGTAGGTCAGTGCCGAAGGTGGCAAGCGAACGAAGTCGACGGAACTGAGGCGACTAGGGTGTGGTTCAGAGGGATCCAGAACAGGCAGGTCAAGGCGGAGAGTACTGGCGGAACAGTCGATGAGAGCAGAATGCGCGGAGAGGAAGTCCAAGCCGAGGATGATGTCGTGGGGACAGTGGGCGATGACTGTGAATAGCACGATAGTGGAGCGATCGGCGAAGGAGACGCGTGCGGCACACATACCAATTACGGGGGCTGTTCCGCCATCGGCGACACGGACAACAGGCGTCGTGGGGGTGTGAGTATCTTCTTCAGCCGGTTACGAAGGTCAGCGCTCATTACGGATACATGCGCCCCAGTGTCTATAAGAGCAGATACAGAACCACCGTCGACTTGCACGTCAAGAAGGTTCAGATGAGTGGGCAACGTCAGTAGAGGATTTGGCGGCGTAGGGAGCAATGCAGCGTCACCTCGAGGCGCTGCATCGTCTAGTTTTCCGGCTGGGAGCGGCGTCCGAAGGGAGTCGGCGAATAGGAGCGACGGGGCTGAGGAGAGCGAGATTGTCGTCGTTGGGGCAAAGGCGAAGGAGAATAGGGGCGGTTCGGCGCAGGAGAATCAGTGGCGGCATTATCGGAGCGTGCCGCATAGGGTCGAGAAGGGCCACCTGGGCGAGAGTAGGCAGTATAAGTAGACCGGGTCGGGGAACTCCAACAACTGCGACAGTGGCGAGAAATGTGCCCGATTCTACGGCAGTGAAAACAAATGGGCTTGCCGTCAGCAGTGCGCCATTCAGATGGGTGGCGGAAACGTGGTGGGTAATAAGATGTGGGACGGGGCGTAATCGAAGAAGCCAGATGGGTATCAGGGCGATGGGCCGAGCAGACGGTGTGAATACCCATGTTCGCGAACTCCTTGCGGACAACTGCCTGGATCAGGGAAACCGTGAGCTGCAGGTGCGTTGGAGGAGCTGGAGTCGAAGGCAGCCGGATAGGCGGCCTCAATCTCACGCCGGACGATCCTGGTAATATCACCAGTATTGTTGGGACGAGGAGCGTCGGCCCAGGAAGATGTCGCTGGGGTGTTGGGCAGACGGGCAAACTGCTGGTCGATACGTCGGCTTTTAGCGAGTTCCAGGCGGCGACACTCTTATATAACTGCATCCACCGTCGCCACGTTGTTGAATACGAGCAAGTTGAAGGCGTCATCGGCAATGCCTTTGAGGGTGTGGGAAACCTTGTCTGGCTCAGTCATGTGTGCGTCAACTTTGCGGCACAGAGCCAAGACATCCTGAATGTATGTGACGTAGGGCTCTGTGGACGTCTGCACACGGCCGGATAACGCCCTCTGCGCGGCAAGTTGGTGACCGTAGGGGTTTCCGAACAAGTCTCGGAGCTTTTGCTTAAGCGAATCCCAACTGGTGATCTCCTCTTCGTGTGTCCGAAACCAAACTCGAGGTGTGCCACCGAGGTAAAAGAGTGCGTTGGCGAGCATGATAGTAGGGTCCCACCGGTTATTGCGGCTGACGTGTTCGTACAGGCTGATCCAGTCGTCGACGTCTTCCCCATCTTTGCCCGAGAATACGCCAGGATCGCGGGAAGCGGGGAGAGCGATGTAGGTCGTCGAAGTGGCAGCAGGTGTCGGAGCTGGCTGAGTCGAGCTGTCGTCGGCGGGAGCCATGACGGAAGACTCGACGTACCGTCCACTGCGAAGCTCCGTGACGAGGTACAGGGAACGTCCACCTCCACCAGATATGTTACGTAGGAAGACGCAGACGAAAAGCTATATACAAGTATATTTACAAAGAAATGCGCCGCACTTGGCCAAGAAGCCACAGCCCGCAGTAGCCTCTAATCTTCGTCGTCGTCTTCACACTGCTCGCCTCTTCGTCAAGGCAAATACTGTTCCGTAGCAATATGAAGTCGAAGATTCCGACAGCCAAGAATAATTACTTTTCTCAAATTCTTCCGAACTTCTTAACTACAGCACCAAGGAAATTTTGGAATCACATAAATCCCAAGAAGCGGGACGATAACCCAGCTTCTCACGATGACAACTTGAATTGTGCACACTCCTTCAACAGATACTTCCAGTCTGTCTTTGAAACCTTGAAGCAGAGAGTCCATCATCCGTTCGAACGTGGCGGGCGCATTGCATAAACCAAACGGCATAACCTTAAATTGGTAGAGGCCATCTGGAGTGACGAAAGTGGTATTTTCTTGGTCTTGCTCATCGACGGAAATCTGCCAATAACCAGATCGAAGGGCAATGGACGAAAAGTATTTGGCACCGTGAAGACAATCAAGAGCGTCGTCAATTCGTGGTAACGGGTAAACGTCCTTTTTAGTGATCCGGTTTAGGTGGCGGTAATCAACGCAGAAACGCCACGTGCCATCTTTCTTTTTGACGAGCACGACCGGCGACGTCCAAGGGCTCGACGAGGGCTCATCAATGCCTTTGGCGAGCATCTTGTTGACTTCCTGCTGAATAACTTGCCGCTCTGCCGTGGACACGCGATACGGTCGGCGATGAATGGGAACAGCATCACCAGTGTTTATCCGATGCTTAACAAGGGACGTCTGACCAAGTGGGCGATTGTCATTGTCAAATATGTCGCGGTAGGAAAGCAAAAGGCGATATAGGGCGGCTGCTTGGCCAGGGGCGAGGTCCGGAGCGACCATGGGATGTAATGGGCCGTCGAGGTTCAAAGCATCCTGCGGGCAATCAGGAGGATCTGGAGACGCGTCGGCTGCAAAAGCAGTGACGTGGTCGTCTGTCACTGACCGGAGCGAGGCCACCGCTATGCCTTCAGGTAACACTTGCTTCGTCAAGCCAAAATTGACAACGGGAAGACACATCCGATTAGCGGCAAGGGTAACGACGGAGTGTGGCACAGAGATGTCGCGCGCCAGGAGGACATCACGAATAGGGGCGACGACATAGTCGCCATCAGGCACGGTTGCCGTTGAAGCCAATTCGACGAAGGTTATGGCTTTTGGAGGTAACCGAACAAACTCTGTAGTGCATAGGGTGTTCGGTTGTTCGGGGCGAACGTCGGAAAGAAGAGGAAGCTCGAGGCACAGCGTACCGGTGGAACAGTCGATGAGGGCAGAATACGTCGTCAGAAAGTCGAGCCCGAAGATTAGGTCATGAGGGCAACTGGTCAGCACGGAGAACAGGACTGGAACTTGGCGGCCAGCAATTCCTACGCTAGCAGTGCACATACCACAGACAGCAACAGTGGCGCCATTGGCGATGCGTACGGCTCGAGTGACGGCAGGCGTAAGAACTTTTTTGAGGCGACGACATAGGTTAGCGCTTATTATGGACACTTGGGCTCCAGTATCAATCAATGCCGTCAACGGGACACCATCTACATCTACTTCAATGAGGTTCGTGTTCGTGAGGAGCGTCAACGGGGGATTTGGACAGGACGAACGTGATGCAGCACTACCTCCAAGAGCTGCATGGCCTAGTTTTCCGTCCGGCGGTTTGGCGAGGAAAAGCGGCGAGGTTGGGGTGACGGGAAGCGACGGCGTTGAGGCGACGGCGATCGCCTGGAGGAGCGGCTGTCAGGGGCATCAGAAGTAGGGTATGGACGGCGAGGTGAGTAACGGCGAGCGTCGGCGTATGGGCGAGGAGCAGGGAATGAGCTCCAGTACGGCGGCATCCAGGTGGTGCGTCAGTGGCGGGATACGTGACCAACGCGGTGGCAGCGGAAGCAGATCGGTTTGTCGACTGGGGTTCGCCATTCAGCAGGATTGCGTGTTCTGGGAGCGAAATACTGGTCATTACAGGTTGTGGACATGGGAATGGGTGCCGAATCAGGTCGGGAGACAGAGCAGGCGGTAGGGAATCGAATGCCAAGGTTTGCAATTTCTTGCCGCACAACCGCTTGTATAACGGAAATAATAGGGGCCGCTGGGTCAAAAGTACCCTCGAGAGGTCGAGGATGAAGGGGGGCCGGACTCGCCGCTTCAATATCACGGCGAACGATACGCGTGACGTTCTCTTGAAATGGTCGTGTGGCAGGAAGAGCGGAGCAAGAGGACGTAGCAGGGGTGTTCGGGAGCCGGGAAAACTGTGGGACGACGCGGCGGCTTTTGGCTACCTCGAAGCGGCGGCATTCTTCGACGATGGCTTCGACAGTAGAAACGTCGTTATATACGAGCAAATTGAAGGCGTCGTCCGCGATGCCTTTGAGGATATGGCCCACCTTGTCAATCTCAGTCATGTGCTCATCGACTTTCCGGCAAAGCGCGAGCACTTCCTGTATGTAGGAGACATAACATTCTGTCGGCGACTGGACACGGGAAGCAAGCTCTTTTCGCGCAGCCTGTTGACGACCTGACGGGTTACCAAATAGGCCGCGAAGCTTCTCTTTGAAAGTGTCCCAGCTGGATATCTCAACCTCATGGGTGCGAAACCAGACACGCGGTGTCCCGTCCAGATAAAAGATCACATTGGCAAGAATGATGGTAGGGTCCCAGTGGTGGCTGCGGCTGACACGCTCAAACATGCTGAGCCAGTCGTTGACGTCAACGCAATTTTGGGCGGAGAATGTCCCAGGATCACGGAGACTGGGACCTGGAACCATAACGTACGTTGTGGTTGGCGCCGCAATACGATTCAGGAGAATGATTCTTTAAGAAACTCTCAAGGCTTCGCATTACGTAGATGTCACGTGAAGTTTTATATGCTTAATTTTCTTTCTTTTTCTTTAGAAGGGGGGTAGAAGGGCTAACACAGGAGCAGCACGTGTAGAAATAAGTGGCAAAACTTCCACGGCACTTGCGATGGTGCGGAGATACTGATTCTACTCGCGAATCGTAAAATCGTAAAAGAAAAAAAGAAAGCGCAAATACATCCCTACAACTTATTTCTCACGCCTTTTTAGCATGATCATTTCTGTGTGATATGTAGTATGGGCTGATCATGTATAAACGTCTATTAATACCCGTTTCACTACGAAAAACTTTAATCGCGAAACCTTTCTTCGCTGCTGAAGAGCTTACCAACCTAGTTCATTCTTAATATTAGTTATACAGGAATTAAGGTTTTAGTTACAACTGACAAAGCGAGCAGCGCAGTTATATTTGCGCTCAAGTTTATAGATTAGTATTTGGTCATGAGGATCCAATACGGTACAGGCATATTCAAGGATTGGTCACACACTGGTGACAGAGAGAGCTTCTTTAAGGCTTTTTGGGTATATTTGAAATTACGTTTAATGAAATTTAACACATTATTGGACTTACCAGTTATATATCCTATATGTTTATTAAAAGTTAAGTCAGAAGATAGACACTAAGGTATTCAAAATGTTTGACACGGCTCAGCGGGGTATGAGACAAGCTATAACAAAAATGGAAGGGTCTGCCTTTCCTGGTAAAACTAATAAAAGAAAACTCACATTCAAATGCATTTGTCATTTTTTACACCAATAAACCACAGTGTCCAGATTACGCGGTAAGACGTCCATATTATACATGCCTTCTATAGGTTTATAAATGACACAATCATCCGCGTACAGCCTAGCATTTAAACTTAAGAGCTCCGACGAATAATTCATATTAACTAAAAAAAGTAACCGTCCTAACCTTGAACCCTGTGGCACCCCGGAATTCACGTCAACATAGGAAGAAAAACCACTTAAAACAACAGACTGCTTTCTATAAGATAGATTACCCTTAAACCAACCAAGAACAGAAGCTGGCAGGCCTTAAAGTGCCAATTTATGTAATAAAAGAGCATGCGGACAGTATCAAATGCCTTCTGAAAATCTAGACATGCGGAATCAACTTGCAGCCCCTATCGTATGAACTTAAAGCTTCATGAAAAAATTCACACGATTTTGTAACACATGATAAACTGGAGCTAAAACCATGTCGAACTGAACAAAAGAAATGATCGAGCTCCAAATGTTTTATAATACTGCTATAGCTTGAGTCATATAGTATTAGGGGCCACTAAAAACTAAATAATGGGGTTTTACGTGCCAAAACCACGATCTGATTATGAGGCACGCCTTAGTGGGGGACTCCGTAAATTTGGATCACCTGGGGTTCTGTAACGTGCACCTAAATCTAAGCGGCCGCCGTGGCCGGGATTCAATCCCGCGACGTCGTGCTTAGCTAGGGGACCACCACTGCAACAAATTAAATGTAACTTTTTAATCGTGAACAAACAGTCAGCATTTCAGGATTGCAATTAGAACCTGCAGCAATCAGCCTTGCGTTCTAAAATAGACCTCTGCGTTCCGCAAAGGTCCATTTTGGTCTCTCTGCTGTTTTAGTATAGATCAATTATTTCCCCACTTGCTTAACTTCATCAACAAACTGCATACTACACGCTGATGACACCACCATTACCGATCGAAGTGCATCGTCGATAACTTTATCAATCCTTAAGGATGATCATTTTAAGTTTCGCTGAATTTGTGCTGATGACAAATTGCACATTATTCCAACAAAACTAAGCTCATTGTTTTAGTTTCCTACTAAACCACAAAGTTACGTTCCTTCGTTATGTGTTCATTCCCATGTCACTTTTTGTAGCAGTCAATCTAGATTATTAGGTGTTTACCTTGATAGTCCTTTAAGATTTACCTGCCGTAGATACTCACTGATGCAATTGCTTCCATGTATCTACGCTAATTGCTCTCTATTACGCTTTTTCTTTTATTCACAGCCATTTAATCTACTGTACAGAAACCTGATATCCAACCTATCATCCTCACATTGCTTGGTTACAGTACATTAAAAATCAAGTTGCTCAAAGAATTACTCTCAGTGCGAGCAAAGCACACATAACAGTGCTGTTCTGCCAACTTAATCTGCTGTCATTGTGTGAATTAATTCAATATGGTCTTAGCATTCTGATGCACCGGCTCGTGCAAAATCCATACTTTAGGTCATTAACCCCAGACAACTTAGTAATTGCGCGTGTCACTTCTGGTATTCTATGAGATCGGGCCTGCGGACAAATTACGCAGAAACGTGACGACAGAAATTAGAAGCACCCATGCAGCGAGGAATCGCTAAAAGTTTGGGAATAGGAGAGAGAGGGAGCCATGATGGAAAAGCGTTCTAAACGGTTTCCTAAAGTCTAACAACTCTGCTAACGAGATTAGGCCACAACCGAGTGGGTGGTTTAAATTCAGTTGTGACCGCATTGGTGAGGGGAATGTTGAGGAGGGCCAGCAGTTGCCACCTCCTCTTTTTACTGTTTAATTAAGTGTTATTTAAACACTATCTGGAACCGATTCCTTTCAATCTAGGCTGTAATCACTGAACTGATAGATAAGACTTCGTACTTGCAGCGCTAGTCTGGGCCGTAGCCACTTGGTGGTCGAACATGGAGACTCGGTTTGTCGTATGTAGGAACAGTTGTCTATGGCTCTAACTTGGGAAAAGTAAACGACTAGGGCACTGTTTACTTATGGGTTTATCTTCAGTGTTTTCTGCAAATTCTCATTTGACTATGTAAATGTTTTCGCTGCAATATGTCGTCAAAGTTTGTTACCTCCGACCTGCCTGCTACATCATCAACGCCGAATATCACCTTGAGGTGACTTGATCAACTTCAAGGAGAAAGAACAAACTTTACTAACACCACCACGTTTTTGACACCTTTGAAATGTGTGCTCCGGAGCTTCATTTTTTTATTTTTATCTATTTTTTGTTGTGGGAAAGGGGTGAAAGAATTTCGAACCGTATTCACAAAAGAAGTCGCATTTTCGCCTGAAAGGCGAAGCATCGATTGCGATAGCACTCTAGTGGACAGCTATGCGAAGTAAGGATAGTAGTTTTATCGGCCGTATAAACTTGTAAACATATGCATACTAAGTAAATTAACATGCATGATGCCACGCGCGCACAAGCAAACATGAACGCATCTCACTCGATGACCGCGGAAACTCGCTGTCAAAACGCTGTCAAAACGTGTAGTGAGTAAGCGCGGCAGCAGCAGCGAGCGAATTGACCTTCGTCCTGCCGCTCGCATCAACGCGAACTAAGCCGCGAAAACACAGCGCATGGAGGAAGGACTCTGCCCCTGCCGCAGACGGCTTTTAAGATACAGCCACCCGGGCAGAAGCGCGCAGCGTATCACGCGGCCTCCCCCCTCCCTCTCCTCCCCCCCCCGCCCCGAGCCCTGCGACCTTGCGGCCCGGCGGGCGCGCGCAGCGCGGAGTGAAACGCGCCACTCCTTCCCCCTCCCTACCCTCCCTCCGGCGCATTGCGCACGACAGGAAGACGTTACTTCCTTCCCGCTTCCCGCCCTTGCGTGTGCGAGATTGAGCCGCGATCGCCAGCTCACGTTCGCACGCTTTCACTCCCACATAGAGCATAGGGCGCGTGGCCACGATATTATCGCGCGCGGACTTTATACGGAACCTCACGGCGACGGCAGAAATGCGTCTGGTCTGTCCATGTAATTGCTACCGAAATAAAACATACTTATGCTAGAACTGTTCGCAAGAGTAGATTCCAACC
This sequence comes from Dermacentor silvarum, assembly GCF_013339745.2. Classification (NCBI taxonomy): domain Eukaryota; kingdom Metazoa; phylum Arthropoda; class Arachnida; order Ixodida; family Ixodidae; genus Dermacentor; species Dermacentor silvarum. The sequence continues at coordinate 156,637,141 of NC_051154.1, forward strand.
AATTGTGTTAACGGACATCGATTTGGCGTATAGCCGTGCTCCCTCAAGGGCTGCAGAATATCGAATTATCTGAATTATCGAAGGGGGCCGGCCAATGGGAAGTAGCACTTGCGAACAAAAAGCTTTGTGAATTCAGCCCCTTTTTCTTGTCTTTTTTTAATATTATAAGAATTCTGAACTAATTATCTACCCATGTGCTTTATCTTTCCTGAAATTTGGGACCATTTTTTACACAGCTTTTCTTTCGTAAGTGCGCTTTTTCATTGGTTGGCTGTCTTCGCTAATTAGGTTAGGATTCCCTGGAATTTCCTCTTACGAATGAATGTAGCCAAGAAACGTGTGTAAATACTCGTTTTGGTGTGCGACTAACCCTGATATTTTTATTTCTTTATGATCGAGTTTTATAACATTTAAATAAGTTTTTCAATTTTCTTTATAGTTTTCTCTTCGTACTTCGTTTCTTTCTTGTACATTTTGATACATATTCACAAAGCTTTTCGTTCCTAAGTGTTCACTGCCAATTGTATGCCGCCTTCGCTACTATGTCCCACGTCAGAATTCGCGGTAATTTCCTCTTAAGAAACGTTCTAGTGCATGAGCTTTCTGTGAATACGAGCCCTTATGTAGATATATGCGTTTATTCACGAGCGCACCCTAGCTCTACAGTGAACCGCTTTGAGACTATCTTTCGGTATATTATTTATTTATTTATTTATTTATTTGTTTATTTATTTATTACAGTACCCTCAGTGCCCAGAAAGGCGTTAGATGTACGGTGGATACAATAGCAAGAAATTAATGAAAGATATGTAAAAAATGCAGCAAAAAATCAAACAAGCAGAACACACACACACACATATATATATATATATATATATATATATATATACCTATTATAAATTAATATATCTTTTGCCGTATTCACAAAACTTCGAAAGCAATTTAACATGAAAGCTACAAAATAGCAGGGAGCACCATTGCCAGTCGTGGAATCGAATCCCCACTAGCCGCGTTTACATGGACCCGACGAGTAGAGCATCATATCGCATTGGTGACACATCGCACCCATATATGGGGCGGCACTGCGTTATGAAGGAGAATCGTATTAATGTGCCAGGAGAGGGTACATCGAGATGCCTAAGCTAACTCACGTGGTGCATCTAAACACTGGCGTATCGTATCGAGGGAGATAAGTGAGAGAGCGGCCGGCATGTGCGCTCCTCCGCTGACCGTCGAAACGCACTCTAACTGTAGGGATATGTCTGCGGGGCGTAAATCTTCAGTCCGTTATCTCAGAGGCGAGTGGAAGAACGGACTACAGTATCACAGTATTTCTGTTCTGCCTTGTTAGCCCCTGTGGCATCCACTGAATAGGAAAAATCCCTTTTCTGACGCTTACTGCATATTATCTGAGCAAAGTAAAAGTGGCATGACACTGATAAGGGTGCATTTCTTGGAGTATAGGCGGAGATTTAAGGTGCAGTTGAGAACTGCTACGCTCACTCTCAGTACTCAAATCAGCAATCCGGAGAGTGGCTGAAATGCAATGCGGGTCGTGATTCGGCGCTCAACGAGGCTGGTTGCTCTCCCGCTAGACCACAAATACAGAGGTTCCGGTTTTAATTCTATCACAGATTTCATTGCGGTATCAGTTATATAGACACTCCAGCCGCATTTCTGCCGTCGTTGGTGCCGTGGGCGTCGCCGTGATGTTCCGTATAGAGTCCAAGAGCGATAAGATTGTTGCCGTGCGTCGTATGCTGTATATGCGACTTAAAGCGGGCGAGACTGAGGCGACGATCGTGGCTTAATCTTGCGCGCGCAAGAGGGAAAAGCGGGGAAAAAGCGCACCGTCTTCCGTTGTGCGCAAGACACCGGGAGGCGGGGAGGGAGGGGGGTTCTACTCTAGCGGCGGCCGCGTATGGCGCGGCCGCACGGGCCCTATCTTGAAAGCGGCCAGTGATAGGGACAGAGTGCGTCGAGTGCTGATAGCTTCGTGTGCGCTGTGTTCTCGCCGCTTAGTTCGCGTTGAAGTGAGACGCAGCACGAAGGTCAATTCGCTGGCTCCTGCGGCCGCGCTTCCTCAATCCAGCGTTTAGACAGCGAGTGTGCGCGGTCATCGAGTCAGATAGGTGTTCATGTTGGCTTGTACTTGCGTTACATCATGCTTGTTAATTTAATTATTAAGAGAATGTTTACAAGTTTATACGGCCGATAAAAGTACTATCCTTACTTCGTATAGCTGTCTACTAATTTGCTGTCGCAATCCATGCTTCACATTTCGCGCAAAACTGCGACTTTTTACTTGCACTACGCAAAAATGTCTTTTTAATACTGTTGATGGTGTCTGTATTTTAGCGAATATTTAGTGCATTCTAGCGGCTTTTGAGTGTTGTTTTAGCAAACAAATGAAATATATGTCTACACTATACGCTGGAGCACATTAGGTTCATGTTGATCAGACTTCCTTAGCTTGATCACTATAGCTGACAAAAAGTGCTAGTGGAGCTCACGCACCCGCGCTTCGCTTATGCCGTTCGTGGCTGGCTTTACCGTAACAGCTCGTTGACCCACGTCAATCTCCATATCCATTGAGCGACTGGGCCATCTTCTATGGGAATCTGATGCAATTGCTAATGTACGGAATTGATTCATGTCCACCTTCGGTACTATTTTGTGCGACCCGCCTTTTTTCATATACGCCGATATGGCCGACCATTCTGGCTTCAAGGGCCCTCTTATTGTTTGGAATAATGACAAGGATTGCCCACAGTTTACTTGTAGACCAGATAAAACACGTTTTTTGACGACACTTGGGCGAAACTCTGCGAGAACTCGGCTAAAACCAAGGCTGGCACCGTCTATAAATCCCAAATAGTTCTGCCAAGAATGGCGTCATCAAGGTGAAAGAAGTTTGGGCGAGTTGATAATCATTTTTTCCTATTTAGCGCAAAGAAGACGCAGAGACAGTGTGACAGACGTATACAAAGCGCTCTTTCACGTAGGCTTTCACGCCGGCTGGTACGAAATGCAGTTGATCTTTAATACAATAATTTCCTTGTCCGGAGCCGATTGCACCGAACAACATTTGGAAAAGCTGTTGCGAACCCATGAAACATCAACCAATGTATAGCGATTTATCGCTGTACGCTGGGCCTAAAGCAACAAGCAGCCGCACTCACACGACTTGCCGTTAAAAGAGGTCATATCTTCTTTTGTATTAATCGGGTCTTACGACACCCTAATCGATCTACTGGTTGATCGTACAGCGCATATAGCGGTTCTATGCAGCTCTTAACTCAGTTTTCTTCTCCTAGGGAAATACTTTTTAATTATTATTCGTTCGATATGTTATGTTCTAATTTGTTATGCTAACGTTCTCGCGGTAATTTGCTTTCAGAAAGCTACACAATACGCTGTCAGTTAAAAAGAACAGGGGGAATAAGGGGCACTCTACAATACAGGCGAGCCTGCGGTCCCAGCTGTAGCAGCTGAGCGTTCTGCAGAACCTTTACGCCCTCACTCTCGCTTTTCGCTTGACAAGCGCCGGAAATAGGGGCGATACAAATCAACCGCCAGCCTGCTCTGAAAGGTGGCGGCAGGTGGTTAATGACCGCGTCGAGGACCGAGCAAACGCAAGAAGGGAGAGACACATCCTTTAATGGATAAGGAAGCGCAAACGTCGGAGGAAACCGGTGCTGCGATTCTTGGAAGTGAAAAAGACAGTATATGCAATAACATTACGGCCAAATCGCCTGGCTGTGCTTTGAAGACGTGATGGAAAATATTGCAAAACGCACCATAACTTGAATTCTCTAACTCCACAAGCATAGTTTATACAAGTAGTAGCTTTCTCGAATTTATTTTGCACAGCATCCAATTGTACGCGCAAGACAGTATGATGGTTCCGAATGTGGATAAATTTTCTTGTTTCACGGGTGTTTCGTGTTGCAGAACAATTTTCTTGCAGCTTAAGTTGGCACATCTGTCGAGTAATTATAACAAGGCTAAACAGTCTTTGTAAATGTCAAGATATCTGCTGTGGCCTTACGCACCAAAATGTCGTATGTCAAAAGAAGTTGTTGGGATAAACCACCCAATTTATTAAGGCGAAAGCCTTATATGTCTCATCGTTCAGTTGACCTTCAAAGTCCTTGAGCGAAAACACGTCGACTACACGAAAGGTAGTCGACTACACGAAAGATGGAGGATAAAGATGGATGATGGAGTGAATTATGATGGGTGACAAAGCTAATTAAGATCGATGATGAAGCGAATTGAGAGGAATGACTAAGCGAATTAAGTGGATCCTTCAGTGGATCCATCATAGTGAATTAAGAATAATCAAAACAAATTAAGAAAATTCAAAGCAAATTCGGAAGGAGGACAAAGCGATTTAAGAGGAATCAAACTGGATTAAGATGAATAAATGTCATTTAAGTGGAATCAAAGTGGATCAAGAATAATGAAGGCAAATTAAAGTGGAATACTAAGCGAATTAAGAGGATAACTAAGTAAATTAAGAGGAATCAAATTGAAATAAAAAGCAGGACACAGCAAATTAAGAGGAATCAAAGCGAATTAAGAGGAATGACAAAACGAATTATGTGGAATCAACTCGAATTAAGATGGATGACAAAGCAATTGAAGTGGATGACACAGCGATTTAAGGTGGATGATCGATTCAGCGAATAAAGTGGATGACTCAGCAATTAAAAGGGATAACTTATAGAATTATTATGGATGACTCAGCAAAATAAAATGGCTAATTAGCGTGGCAATTAAATCGGCTAATTAAGGCATCGGTACTCGGGCTTTCAAGTCGTCTTAAGGTTAACATAAGAGACCATGTGAATTTTTTTATTTGTCCCTTACGGTTACAGCCAGATGTGACGTCACACACTCGGCGATACCTGCGCAGTAAAATAACTTCGCAGCAGTAATCTTAGTGCAAAGACGGCTGTTCTACTGTACATGGTGGCGGTGCCACTAAGGGTATATAGTGCCAGGCAGTCCACGATGACCACTAGTGCCGAATATTGAGACTGCCGAACGTGAGGCGCTAAAACAGTTGCAGACGCCTCAGCAGGATGCCGCGTATTGTTAGCGCTTGCTGCGACCATCAATGTTGTCACTGCTACGGTGTCGCTGCTTTGCTGGAAACTAATTTCGGCAATCAACATACGTTCTCCACCTGCTTTCAATCTAACATTGCACTGCCGCATGCGGTTGACGTGCGTTAAGGAATGTTAGTCACGCTCTTTCTCAACTAATGTCACCGCCTCACTACCTGTCTCTCAATGCCGTCCTCTCCAACTCCTGCAAACTCACCGCACACACGTCTCACAGATACACAGTCACCCACATAAAGCACACACTCACTACCGTGGCTGAAATATAGCAGCAGTTTCAATTTGATAGGTTTGTCTTGCACCACACTCGTAAAGTCTTGTTTCGACAATGCCAGCTTCGTGCGTCACAAGCGCTTGAGGAAAAGCCCAGCAAGTACATGTCCTGTAATGTTGCTTGGCGTCTAACGGTGTGAAAACAGCAATCTGGAAATACATACTTTTAGTGGACACTGAGTACTTAATGCTTCACTTTCTGCAAAAAAAAAATATTTTTTACCAAAGCTCATTTTACAGTCAGCATGGTTCGTTTGGCAGCGCCGTTCTGAACTGCGTGATTTTAGAGAAGCGAATGCGTTTCGTGTTGTTTGTGACCATGAATTTTGCGAACTCTGTAGCTGTGAATTTTGTGATGTATTATCGCTTCCCATTGTTTCAGGAAAGCCGTAATCCACAAAAGCACCTCGAAGGGTTGTAATTGTCTCGCAATAAAAATGGATGCTAAAGCTCCTTCCACTTTGAAAATGTATCACTAAGTTACAAGAAGCTCATTTGCATTCTTTTAAAGGGACACTAAATGCAAATATTACGTAAACGTAGACTGTTAAAATATCATTCCAGAAACCTCGAAACGCTTGTTTCGTGTCAAAAAAAAAAACCCTACTTGATGAGAAAATCGCGTCTCAAGGGTCCGCATACTCTAGTGGAATTCGAATCGCCCGGTCCCATGGGGGGAGTCATGACGTTGCATGCGCCATCACCACCATTCTGTGAGTAAAACAGGGCCCGATAGCCAGCGCTATGTTTTTTTTTTTTTTTTTTGCACAAAACGAAAAAGTGTAGCCAGATACCGAGCCAAAACACAGCCAAGAATGGGAAAGAAGAAGGGAAAGTGCGCTGCAAATCATAAACACGATCTTCAACGCTCGTCGCGATGGGCCTCATTCTCTGCTACATGCAGTTTGTGTAAGTTCCGTCAGCCAGCAAAACCAGCGCAGTACTACCACTGAACCAAACTCCTCAAACGTGAAAGCGCGGGCTGAAGAGTCGAGCGAAAACCAAACCTTTCCACGGCCCTATTCTTTGTCAGGGTAACGTCAGAACGCTTTTTAAGAACCGAATAGAAGTAGACAACTACCATTTTCTTCCGTCTCATAATGCAATGCAATAATCTTTTTATGGTAAGTGGTTAGTACCAGTGACAGAATTGTAATGAGGAGTTGCTACGTCATCGGGCTAGTAATTGAATGTCCGGGTGAAGTCTGAAATTGTGTCTTCAGGAAAGCCTTCTCAGCTTCTCCATTGCTAAAGCTCTGTTATCGATAATATTGACGCCAAAGACGTTCTCGAACACTAATCTATCACTTTAGCTTGACTTAATATTTGTCTTTAGTGTCCGTTTAAGCAGTGTGCAATCACGCCTGGCCAACACCTAGCAGGTACTGCTTTAAAGTGGGTTGCACTTCTTAGTACATTTTGCATGCCGTAACAAACTGCTCTATGGCCATATCAATGAAAGGTCGCCGTTAAGACTACGTGCCAGCATTTTTCATGCGGCTAGCCCATTCGATGTTAATGTTACAGTAGATGTAGCACACGATCTTGCCCTACTTAGGGACCTGCACTGGCGCTCGCTACCCCTGCTCCAGCGGCGCACGTAATATGCTTTGAGTTTTTATAGAGGAGCTGGACCAACTGTTGACAGCTAACTCAGCTGATCGTTTCAACGTCTGGTCGCTTTGACAATTTATTCAGCTTCAGGTGGAAGATGTTGGCACATTGCCACTTAACTTATTCTTGCTTGTCCATGACTACAATTTACTAAAGATATGCACATTTCGGCAGGACGCCATGTTTGCACTACGGGAAAGTTACCCATGAAACAGTTTATCTAAATGGGATGCAGATCACCAACCCTCCTTCTATAAGCGTTGTCAGCGGCTCGGGTGATGAGCGATTTCATGTGATGAGATCTTGAAGCTGAACGCAATATCTCATCTAACTCAGTTTGAGCTGGGTTGATTACACTTTTGACTGTCAAAATCAAGACTGCTCGCATTTGACAAATAAGAAACACTGGAGGCTTTATATCGGTAGCATTTTTGATTGTTTAAAGAGACAGTTTGTTTCGCAATTAGGAGTACTTTTCTTACTACCTTACCAGGCTATAGAACCGAGCCCGAACCCGAATCGAAAGTCATACCTGAACCAGAATTCTAGCCGCAACTGAACCCGAACCCGAATCAATATTCTTATAACGTGCCTGAACCTGAGCAGCTCCTGAACCGAAAAAAATAGTAACGGTTCGGTACGAAACGGTTCAAGCAATAGGGTGCAAACCCGTGCTGAATACATAAGCGATTCTTCTAAATACGTTTTAGTCGGTACACCCTACGAGAACATTGTTACGAATCACGAGATGAGTTACGTGCAAGAATAGGGATAGACGATAGGCACGTGCTGGTAACTACACGGGAAGCTCGGAAGAGACCCTCGCACATATGAACTTGGCCATGCCAGTTGTGTGCCGACGCCGAAACGTTGTTTCAGGAGCACCGCAGAATCACCGTTTCTATTGAAGCTACCACTTCGGCCATTAGGCCATCTCGTTTCTATTACTAAATATACTGGTAAATTGCACACGACCGGACACACGGAGCAAGAAAAAGGCGGTGTCCTCGAGAAGAGATAATGGGAAATCCAACTAGTCCATCAGCACGGCTTCTTCTGAGAATGACATAGAATAACAATGCGGTCGTTAATGAAGGCCGTCACCTTCTTAGTGCGCGGTAGCAGTGACTGTAAACGACACCATAAATCTGCTTTTCGTTTCGCGTACCATGATTCAATGCACGTTTGACGGCTCCGACTAGAGTACAACACTCTTCGATTTCCGGAAATCATTCCCTAGGCACAATATGCGTGTTTTGGTCTTTTTTTATCAGCGCTTAGTGAGCGCGAGACTTTGCGCAACAAGCAGTTGCCTAATAAATACCATCAAGGTGTTTACCACAAAGTGTCTTTGTTCACGGTTGAGAACAATTAATTTTCTCACCTGCTTTTATTTCAGAAAAGAGCATAAAACTGAGCAAAATATCACTTGCTGGAGGGCTTGTACACGTTACAGAAAAAAGTAACCCATTACAATTACAATTAGCTCATTCTACAATATAATTGATCATAGCTACCAATTACTGCCCCACAAAATTAACTCAGGAATTACTCAATAGTAATTGATTATTTCTATTTTACTTTCATCTAAATTTTTCTCAACATTGCATAGATGCATTGAACAAAACGAGCTGGTATGACCCCTTCAGTGCGTCCCCTGCAGCCCTTCATACATTGCTTATCTGCCCCTAACAATTGCTTTAAAGACATTTCGTCAGACATTGTCCCTCGTTTTTGTCGTGAGAACATCAGTAGCGACACTGAAAACTTGCTCGAGGATGAAAAAGAAAGTCAAATAGAGAGAGGTCTGCCAGTTCGCTTTTGTGCGCTAAAAATGATAGATATAAAAGATGTATAGAATACCTGATTAAATCAAGCAGGCTAGGTGACTATTTGTCACCGCCCTGTTTTAAAGGGGATGCCACTAAATCATCATCATCAAGGCGGGGCTTTGGAATAAAGAAAGCGAGCGGCTCTCTAGTGAAGCGAAGCATTGTTACCATGCGAGTAGTGTATGTCGTGGAACCTTTCGCTTTCACTCGTGTGACGAAAGTCAAATATGGCCAGACTCTGCGGCTTTGGTGGGGTCGTAAGAGCCAAGGGAGATCGGCGCCGAATCGAGCGCTTGGTTTGGTTAAATTCTAGCTCAGTTTAGTTTGGTTGGTTCAGTTATCAGTTAGAGCTTCTGCTTAGCGCTCGGTCAACCCTTCGTTCCCTTCTCTTGTATCTCTGTAACCCGTGCTGCCTGGGGGGCTCAGCATCGTTATTGTTGCTTTCTGTCGCGGCTTCGCACTACCCGTGCTGCGTAATTACGCTTGTCGCAATTTTTATCATGATTGATACTCATTTTGCATCTGCAAAGCATTCTGTCCTTCTACAGCGCTACCTTCAACAACGGCGAGGAGAGCCGTTATTCATTCGTGCTTTCTTGCATCGCACTTAAGTTAGGCATCATGTTACTTTGAGCTTTTTTTATGCAGAATTCAGGCCGCATCCTATTTCGTTTAAAGGGATTGACAACCGATTCCTAAGGACCATGTTTTTTTTATGGCGCAACGAAAAGCTCACACTGGGTAGTGTTTACACCTGCAGTGGTTACTCCAAAAAGCACGTACATATTTTGTAAGCAGAATGTTTCGATCTGAGCAGCCTCTAAAAAAGTAAGAGTGCCTCCTCAGCCACGCTGAGAAGTGAGAACGATGCCGATAGCCCGCCTCGCAAATTGTGAAAGCCGCCGCTCATTATGCTTTAACAGGAGTGTGTGCACCTGTGGTTAACCACTTGCATTTTGAACTTTTCAACCACTTTTGAAAGTAAAAAGCTGGTACAATAAGTTTGCGTTGTCGTACCGACCTTTCTTGTATTTGTAATGCGTTTTTCACCAAGTACACGCCTACGCCATGGCTGGCTGGCCCCCGTCATCGCGATTCTTTGAATAGACGAGCCAAGCCAACTCATCGAAAACGAAGCTGAAGTCAGCGCCACTTTTCTACTCATTACAAACGAACGCCTACCTGCACATTGTAGGTTAGAAAAAGGTTATAATAGAAAAAAAAAGTGTGCGGAAATCTAATACTAATAAACAGACCGGGAACCGCATACACTAATAGAAGGTCCCGGGGTAGACCTCTTATGCATCTTCATGTTTTTGCCGTGTGGGGCGCCAAAGGTAATTTTGGCGACATATAGTGAGGAATTAAAAATATAAATTCACTTTAATGAGAAAAACTTGGCTTGTTTTAATCAGTACGATAGGCAGCCTTTCCATCAGCGGGTTATCTCGATTCATGTTCTGAGCGGTTGTCTGTCCCTTTAACGAGGCAGGATTTGCGAGCGTGCCGCAAAATGTCAGCAAGATATTTATAAAATAGACTGAAAAGCAAATGTTTCTATCGTGCTTCTTTCTTTGCTTTTATTCTTCCAGGTAAATTTTATTCTTCTCTAAGCTACTTTGAGCTGTGCGCTTGATGATCGCGCTGCATGCTCATTACAGGCTCATATATATAGTTGATTTGCGGACACTGTGATGCATAGAAAATAAGGTGCTTTGTTATATGTATGAGAATAGTTTACCTCATTTTACCTCAAAATTGTCACTCCTAATCTCTGTGCATGTGCTATATTTACGTATTAGACTTAATAATGTTTTTTTTTATATTGACAACAAAGCTTTCTTTTTTTAACTTTGCCATGTCATGTCGCTAAATTGCAATGTTAAAATTACGAAGGAAAGAAATGATACAATAATTCGGTTGTGACGGTGAAAAAGCGAAAATTTGCGTATAAAAATCTATGCGCGTATACCTCTGGGAAGACTAGTATTTTTTACTGGGTTGTTCGAATATTGCAAACCTTGAATACGAATCAAATAGTCTAGATTCGAGAATTCACTATTCGACGTAGTCGAATATTCGTTTGTGCTAACGATCGAGTTTCTGAACTATCACACGGAGGATGTCACTTATGCGCAATAAGTTAAAAATCGTTGAGTAAGCATGTCTTGTCCTATAGGCAGCCTGTGGATTCGCAGTTTCGATTAAGACAAATAAGTTTATTATTTCACCAATCTCATCATGTTTGGATTCCAACACCCCGATAAATTGCTGTTGTTCTGTCCGTACTCGGTGCGGATGGCAATAAAAGGAAACGCGGCAAAGACGGGGGACGCGTCGAGGCACCCCACCGCATGCTGCACTCTGATGACCGTCGTTGTGTGTGGGACTGCTGTAGCTGTACAACATTAAACTTCACTGATATTTTTGTAAGAAACATTTATTTCTGTCTCTCATATGTTAGAAAGCCTATTTATTCCACCACCTACCCACCGCGGTGGCTCCGTTAGCTAAGGCGTTGCGCTGCTGAGCACGAGGTGGCGCCGCGGCAACCGCATTTCGATGGAGGTGAAATTCAAAAACGCCGTGTGCTGGCGTTGTAGTGCACGTAAAGAACCCCAGGTGGTCAAAATTAATCCGGAGCCCTTCACTACAGCGTGCCTCATAATCAGAACTGGTTTTGGCGCGTAAAACCCACAAAGGAGATTCCACCACCTGGCAAAGCCTACACATGCGCCTGCGGACAAGTCGATAGCACTCTGCAGCACTTCGCCACGGGGCAGGATAAAAATTAGTGTGCTAAAGCGGTTCGCGAACCGGTTGACTGGTGCGAACCGATTCGCTAATCGTTATAAATTATTTTTCATATGAACCGGAACTGAACCAAAACGAAATCAGAGCTCGCAGAACCCGCGCCCGAAACGAACCAGTATTTTCCTTTTTTTTTCGGCTCGGAACCCTGGACCTTTGACCATTGCGTATTACATTTGTAGGTTATATAGCGCCAGGAAATTGCCCACGGGCAGTTATGGTGCATATACTGCACATTTTATTCGCTGTGCTTGCGTCTGGTTTCTTTGCGGCGAACTGAAGCTTTAGGAGTGAAAGTGACACTTTCGCGATACCTATCAGAATGTGCTGTGGCCAAACACGCACGCATGGAGTGCGTAGCTTCTTACTTTCGACTCCAGCTTTATGAGGCAGCCACGGGTATTGAAATTTTCTTATCATTTATCCTTCATTTAGCTTACTATATTATTCGACGAATAGCAGAAACTATGTGAAGTAGTGTGCTTTGATGAACGAGCCAAGTCATCATTGTTCAACAGCGTTCCACCAGCACTAGCAGTTGACCGCATTATTTGTGGCATCCTGCATTGTTTATGTTCCCGATGCGACCTGCCTTGATAAAGAACAAGAATGTCCTTTATAACTAAGCATACTCGGAAAAACCTGAACGATTCTTTGAATGATTTCGTTTGCAGCTTCGCTCTACTTTCATGCGGATGCCAACTTCTTCGATAGTTCCTTACATGTTGACCACAATGCGATCAACAACAGTAACTACGGGAACGCCTTAACATCACAGACAGAAAAGCGTTGTTTGTCGGTGGCCAAAATACTAGACTCTAGCCGTTCCTTGCAAGGAACAAGTGTGCAACGACGGTGCTCTGTGTGCGTGCTCTTTTTTTTTTTTTTTGCAACAGTTAGATCAGTTTCTCTTCAGTAGTGTTTTATGTTTATTTCTATCTTTTTTCCCCAGAAAGATAACTCGAGTATATTCTATGTCTTGCCTACATATGTCGTTTTTTGTGAGGTCACCTTAGCTTTCTTGTGTCTCCTAGGCGTCTTAATTGTTATTGTTGTTCGTATTTTTCGCAACGTTTGGTTTATTCTTCTGTTATATTTCAGCGTTCTGTAGTGTTGCTTTCTTAAAAGTAATTTGCCATCATTAGCTGTTACTTCCTGGTATGTTTCCAGTTAATAAGCATGAACAATGATTATCATCCTAGGAATCATAGAGATATGAGGAGTATAATTACGATTTTTATGTTGCAAGCTCATAAACGAATTTATCGACAACAAATCGCACTATGCTCCCGGCATCACGACTTCATCCCAGTTTTGGAATAAAATAGCATACACATTACAAAAGCCTACAAGAACCATAACTCACGTATACCCAGAAGCCCCGTACGGGTGCTATACAGAGACCCATGTGATCAGATGAAAGTTTGATAAAGGTTTGTTCCCTTTTCTTTTTTTTTCTTTTTTTTTTTGTATCCGCATGGCGTAGATATCGTAAGTTTTCCTACGAAGAGGAGTTACTGAGCTTTTACAAAAAGTTACCATGTCCAATTACGAAATTATCGAGAAATCACCAATCAATGTCTTTGTTACTGCGTTTTGTACACGCAGTCACAAAGGAGAATAGCTTATCGTTCCCTAAATCAAAAATACACCATGGGTTGAGGTGATGGCTGGCTCTACAATAGCCACTTTCACAAGCTTATTATATTATTTAGGAAAGAAATAAAGGCGTTTACATGTAAATGATCTCTGGGTGTTACATTTATACGGAACTCATTAAAATTCCGGTTCGTAGGTTGTCTCCTCACACTCTGAGATAATCACGTGCCCTAATATGACAGAAAAATATGCCGTTGTAGTTATAAGCGAAGACGTTGCACCTGGAATACGGGGTGCAAGCCGGCGAGTGTAAGCTATCGTTGTTATCGATTATAGAGCAGTTTTGCCTTACTCAGTTGCAAGTTTCCCACTTAACTCTGCTTTTGTGCGGTGATGTTTCGTGCTTGAAAACACAAGAAAGGCGAAAGTAAATTGTATTTTCGTCGGTTTTATTGAAAGGAAGTAAAAATCACACAACAGATGTATGACTCCGCGCCTTAAGTTTTGCCGACAAAGGACGCCGAAAACGCTGAACGAGCGCCTGTAGCGGCGCTTTCGGCCTTTGCCCGAAGGGACGCTCTATGCGGAGGCGGGCGTTTTCAGAGCTATGAAAACCAAGAAGCGCGAAGCAAAATAATAGAACTTCGAAGCTGCGCACTTCTCCTTTTTCCCGTGCTTGCTACCTTTGTTATTGGCTGATGTGTGTGCCAGCACCGTCTGCTGCCGCGTAGTTGCACCGATGGCAACAGTGAACGTCACGACATCCTCCTCGCACAGCGGCGAACGCCGCTGCCTTCGACTCGAAGGCGCGGTGCAGCTTCGAAGGCCGCTTCTCCTCCGAAGCGATGCCGTTTGCGACGATACCCAGCAAGGTCGTTTCCAAGAAGGGAGACGTGCAATGGGAGAAAGTGGTTTCGTCACCGACGACGCACGGCGCGTGGCGAGGGCGAGCCAATAGCTAAACAAGCGGCGCGTGCCTGAGTCAGGTTGGCGGCTGCCCCCTGCGTACGTCTTTCCACAAGTGCTCATCACGATTCTCTTACCCGCGATTCCTTCTCGCTAAATGGAGTGACATAATGGGAAGCATCAGCTGAGAAATCAGGTGGACGCCTTCTTTCAGGAACGTCTTTCGCACGTACTGCAATTCAGCTCCGTGGCTCGCGATGTGGCCGTGGTGCGGACTTTTCAAAGGTTGCGGCAAAGGAAAGAGAAGTAGCGTAAAAAAGAAAACAAGCAGGCAAGGTATGGGGCAACGCGATCGCCTTCTGATCCTAGTGAACAGGTTTTATTCCATTCGCCCTGGCACAGGGCGTTGGTATACATAATCCTTATGAACCGATTGGCTCTTCATCTCTAACCCTGACGGCGCCAGATCATTGCGCTTTTTTGTTTTCTTTATATCTGGTAAAGAACGTTCATTTTATTTACATGCGCCAGCGAATTTAAACGAGTAGGATGTTTGGTTTGAGACGCATGTGAAAAAGAACTCACATTAAGAGAAACTCTAACCTTGTAAAATACTTTGCGCCGACGCGCCTTATTTAGGCTAAGCCGAATCGACTACTTCGCACAAATGTATAGTACTCCAAGTACGCTTTATACACTGACATGAGGAGTGGATCTCAAGCTTACTACTGAAACGTAGCGCAGTATCTACCACTCAGAGGAAGACATAGGAATCAAGCGCTAAATTATATATGTGTAATTTTTCTTGATTCTATTTATTGCTTATCACCCGTCGCAGCCATGAGCCGATACCGGTAATAACGTAGACTTGGCGCCATGCCAACCAATGACGAAGGGCAGAAAAAAAAGAAAAAAAAGGAAGAAATAATCCTTACATAATACAGCCTTAGTTACCGTGCCAAGGTTGCGCCACGTGGCGATTCAAGAGCATATTTACACGCGTGCCTCCTTTTGCCATAGTGAGACCGCTTTCATGGAATTGTCGCTGTTATCAGGTTATCACTCTCGCGCATCATGCGCTTGCTAGATTCTAAACTTCGTGATTAGTTTCATCAATTAGATAACGAGACAGGCGCATCTAATTAGGACGCGTATTTTGCAACGAGCTATTTCATCTTACATGCAACACTCGATTTAATTTTACATATAGATTCTTAAATGAGTTTGCACCTCTTGGGGCTTATCTTGCAACACAAGGATAATCGCCACCCATCTTGCCGGCATTTCTTTAACACTGCGCGACCTTTTCCACGATGGGAGAGCGCCTCTAGCGGCGAGAGTCAGAAGCAAACACGGTGGCTCTCGGTTGACGCGACGGGGACCTCTGGTTGTTTGTTCTATGGGGTCCGCGGGATAGCCTGCGTGCCGTGCAGTGTGTCAGGTGTCATTTGTTAAGTTGCTGCTGTTTTGCATATACGCACTACGCTTGCATCGACACCGCTGATCTTAGCTGCTTGTCGAGTGTTGCGAAACTTTTTTTCAGCATGTTTTCTATTGAAGACTTGAAGAAGCTTCACGACTCCGGCGGTCAGTGGAGCTGCGATTTGGAGTGTGTGCCGCCAGTGACGGACAACGTGATCGACAGCCATTTCAACGAGTTGCACCGGCAGCTGCATAAAGGCTAGATGTTCAAAGAGGACAGGTACATTCGCCGGATCGAATGTCTGATGCGACGACAACGAGGAGGGACCGAACTTGTGTTGCGCAGCATATGTTTGCGTTGCGCAGCGTATCTCATTACCGTGTGCTGGAAAACCGATGGTACGTAGTCCGGGTGGGGCATAAAGCGTGAGGGCGCACCTGTGATAAAATGCAATGTCTAAACAGTTTCTTTATTGTTTCAGTTACTAACGCGCGGACGACACAAGTGACACTGCGCTAACACGACCAACATCGTGTGCTAAACAAATGCACGATAGCTGCCATGCCAAAGTCCCGTTCGGAAAGAGCTCGATTGAAACACTTATGGGCTAAGCAGACACGCTGTTCATCAAGTAATCAGGAACCTCAAGTCACTGTTTCTTTACCTGCTACGAAGTGATTGCAAGAGCGCTGTGAGCGCTGTGTCCACGTCGTCCATCCGCGCCTCGTCCCTTTTCATGCGCTAATAAGTATAAGATATAAGTATAAGAAGTGATTGCTGCAGACGCGGGAATTCGCTGTCGGTTTCCACGGCGACCCGTCGGTGTTGACGCGATGTATTGCTTGCACCCATTTCTTTCGTCTCGTTGCCTGAAGCGTCACGGCAGGAAACCGAAAAAATCGCACGTTTGGAGGCTTTCCGCTGGCATTACTGCAGCCTACGGCAGCACATCGCTGTGGCATCACACACACACACACAAAAAAAAAGCTGCGATCCCGCCCGCGGAGAAGCAGCGCGGCCAACACGGAGAGCTCGTATGTGCGTGTATGGCGACTAGAACTATATACACGTGTGTGCGTGTGTGCGTTCGCTGTGGCGGATGTCACAAAAAGGTTTCCGACCTTCGCCACTAGTGACGCCGTCAGAGTACTTCTGGTGCGCATGCGCAGAAGGCGCCCATGAAAAAGGTCCATTCCAGGTCACGAACGGCATGCGCGTTATCGTAGTGACTCGCATTCTGAACAAGAAAGTAACGAGCGCAGAGTGTTCGAGAAAGAAAACGCAAGCAAGGCAGATGGCAATTATCGTTGTAGAACAAGATAAGCCCCAAAGGGTGCAAACTTTTTAAAGATTGTACCGATCCATTTTTCCGTCTCGATTTATAGCTGAGCGGGTTTACTGGCCAGTGGGCCCCGAGGGCGAGCGGAGACGGCAGCGGAGCGCTGCACGAAAGTAAGAGGTTTAGCTCAGTGATCCCTCGCTCGGTCAACCGTAGTAAAGTCCCTAATAAGAAAAGTACCGCCATCTACTCTTTCCTCCGCAGCCTCCTCTCCTAAAGCGCTTGCTTTTTTTTTTTTCTTTTTGCTTGCGAAAGCCAAGTCGACGGTGGCGCACCTAGAAAGTCTACGTTGAAGCTTTCAGGCCGGGCGCACGCCGCCGGCGACTGCGGCTGCGCAGAGGACTTTCCACATGGCCTTGAGGCGGAATATATATATATATATATATATATATATATATATATATATATATATATATAAAGAAGTGAGAAGCGCGCGCTATCATAGTCCAATCGGAGTCACAGGAGAGGGTGAAGCGGCGTGAATCAAAGGAAGGCGGTACTTTTCTTATATATATATATATATATATATATATATATATATATATAGGGACTTTAAACCGTAGCTCTTTGCTGCGCCACCTGTCGAACAAGGTTGATAGCTGAGCAGGTTTACGGTTTCCTCACCACATCGGAGCGCGCGCAGCGGACCAGCGTTTTTGCGAAACAAACATGGCGACCACCCGCACGAACAGCGGCACGTCACCGGCGTCCTATTCATACGTGACTTTGGCTCTCCTGCAGGCGAAAAACCCTCAGAGGTGTTTCACCAATGAAGATGACCTCTGTATACTGCGAGTGGTTTCAGCAACGAAGCCATTTGGCGACTATTTGAAGTGGATGACCGCGATCGAGAACCTGAAACGAGCGCTTGGCCGCGCGAGCTGACGATAACTCCAACCTTGTTCGACAGGTGGCGCAGCAAAGCGCTCAGCTCTAAAAAACACAGAGCACTGTGGGGCCACAATAAGTATGAGGTGGTGCGCGGAATCTGAAAAGGAGTAATGGTGCCAGCGCTAACATTCGCAAATGCCATTCTATGCTTAAAATCGGATATATTGGCGTGTTTGGAAGTTAACCAAAGATCAGTAGGCCGGTTGGCTTTGGGAGCCCACGGTAATACCACAAATGAGGCAGTGCAGGGTGACATGGGTTGGGCCTCTTTTGAAGTCAGAGAAGCACAGAGAAAAATTAGTTTTGAAGAAAGGCTCAGGAACATGGATGAAAATAAATGGGCGGCTAAAGTGCACAAGTATCTCTACATGAAAAGCGTGGACACAGAATGGAGGAAGAGGTTAAGGAAGTTGGCAACCAAGTACATGATAATCGAAACTGTAAATAGACAACCAGGAGTCATCAGAAAGAAAGTGAGAGAAATAGAGACCGTGAATTGGATGCAAAGAATGGAGACAAAAATTACAATGGAGATTTACAAGAATGAGAAGAAAGAAATTAGAAGGGAAAATCTGTACGATAGCACAAAGGGCAGTGCCTTGCTATTTGAGGCTCGAGCCGGTTGCCTAAGGACCAAAACATACCGGAACAAATATTGGGAACTAGATGAGGCATGTGTATGCTGCAGCAAAGATCCAGAGACCACTCAGCACATCCTAATGGAATGCGACGCGGTCCACTCAGCGAGAACCGTAGGTAACGCGCAACGCCAAGAAGCGCTTGGGTTTAAAGTGGAAGGAAACATCAACAGATCAGCCGTAAAGATAAGCAAGAGACGATTAGAGTACTGGTGGAAAAAAAGTAGGGAAAAGATGGATACGACCTGATATCTTAAAATCATAGGTAGCGGTATAAGGTAAATTTTTGAAAAAGAAAAAGAATAATGAGAGGTATACAAAAATGCTAGATAAAGCACATGTATAGTATACCTGAATAAATCAAGCAGGCTAGGTGACTATTTGTCGCCGCCCCGTTTCAAAGGGGATGCCAATAAATCATCATCATCATCATCATCTCTATAGTCGGGTACAACTTGAGTCTGCGGTGAAGCCCCGCCCACGCCCTCATAACCGCCAGCCACTGTTCCTCCGCGAAGTTGCAAATAGTTCGTACTTCAAACTTTCTATGTTACCTAAATAAGGGGGTAACCACAAAAATAAAATTATAAACGAGTAATTTTATACGTTTTCACTATTATAGTGCAACGTACAAGTACGACAAATACAGTCGTATCAAGTACGACGCCATTTTTAAAACGTCGAATAACGACGTTTTTGTGCCAAAAACGACATTTTTGTGCCGTGTGCCTTTCTTGCCAACTGCTGCTTTTTTTTTAAGTTGTATCCTGCTATAGGGTTACTGTATATGCTCCATTTGGGGAGGAGAGTCGCGCATCTGATTGAACGCGCCGCTCGCAACCCTATTCGCCAAATCTGGACACCTCCACAAAAAGTAAACGTTTGAGGGGAAGCCAACTAAACTGCACAGCTGCGCTTGCACGATAGAGTTTCTATATGGCCTGCACTGCCGCCCGCCGCGCCACCATCGTCGCGAGCCTCTGTGCGCTGCCGCTCGCCGCGCCACCGCCTTCGCGGAATGGAGCAAGCACACTCGTCAGCTGAGCCACGCCGTATCCTGCATGCAAGAGGAGTGGCTTTTCTGCTTAACACGGAGGCGTCAGCGGGCACCATGGCGGTACCATGACAGTAACTCAGGTCAACCGAGTGAGGAATCGCTGAGCTTTAAACTCTTCCTTTCGTGCGGCGCTTCGCTGCCGTCTCCGCTCGCCACCTCGTTCCGCTGGTCCATAAACCCGCTCAGCTATAACTCTCTACTATGTATCCCACCGAGCGGCCGATCCCAGTGATAACAGCTGCACGGTGGCGGCCGAGTTAATGATGGAAGTAAAAAAAATAATAGAAAAAAGTCGTAATTTCGCTAGAAAGACGATGCATCGATTGTGATAGCCGTATAAAGTCGTAAACATTCGCTTACTAATAAATAGACAAGCACGGTGTCACGCGCACACAGGTAAACATGAACACATCTCGCTCGATGACCGCGATGACTCGGTGTGAAAACGCCAGAGTAAGTAAGCGCGCCAGCAGCAGTGGGCAAATTGACCGTCGCGCTGTCTCTCGTCTCACTTCAACGCGAACTAAACGTCGAAAGCACAGCGCATACGAAGCTACCGGCACTCGGCGCATGCACTTTTCTCCATAGCAAATAGCTTTGAAGATGAGGCTCACACGGGCACGCACTTCGCCCACATCGCAGATCACTTTCAAGATACGGCGACCGCGCTGTGAGCAGTAGCCGACGGAGCAGAACACACCCCCCCCCCTCCCTCTCTCTCTCTCCGTCGCCTTGCCCCCTTGCCTGACACGCGAAAGAAGACCGCGCGGTTCCGGCCTGCCTTCCTCCCTCGCGTGCGCTTCATCGAGCCGCGATTGCCGGCTCACCCTCGTATACGCTTTCACTCGCGCACGCAGCGTACGGCGCGCGGCGACGATTTTATCGCCGTTGGATTTAATACGGAACCTCACAGTGATGGCGAAGGCGACGACGATGGCGACACCGACGGCACAAATGCACTTGGAGTGTCCATATAATTGCTATCGCAATAAAATGAGCACCAGAAATTTCTGAGCGCCAGAAATTCCTACGAAATGTGGTAGTGTGACCCGTGTTTAAGTACATGACCGACTTAATCGTCGTGATTAGGTTCGACAACCGCCAATCGTGTTTGCCGCTATCATAGCTACTTAAGCGCTGTCTTGCTGTCTGTGTACAAATCCGCCAAAGTTCGATTCTTTATTAATTGGTTCTTTCTGGTGATGTCTCTGCTTCTTAACTGCCACAATATTATGGCAACTTGTCAGTTGGCACCGACCCGAGGCTGAAAATTCGACTTAAAACCAAATTACAAAATTTTGTGAAAGATAATTAAAAAACGTTACAATATAAGCGGTGGAAACTGTCATCTTATCTATGGTAGTCATCATAAGTCAGCGAGGGCTCCACAGATTTCAACGCAGGCAGCAAGAAACGCACATCCCGTGGCAATAATACCGCACTCTGCGTACATACTATATACAGGATGTCCCAACTATTATGCACCAAGATTTAAAAATATGCAAATGCCACATAACTGGACAGAACCAAGGTAATGTTGTTTGCCGTCGCTTGGAGATACTCAGATTATTCTTGGATTCCCCCTAATTACGTAATTAGCCCTTATTAATGAATGAACTTCTCAAATATTATAGTTGTATGAAAAGTGTCAATGCGAAAATTGTACAGCAACATGAAAAACTCCCGATACGAATTTCTGTTGCTCAATACCTGCTACAGGAAAGTGTTTTTCTGAGCTTGAAAGAAGCCCGCAATTACACGCAAAGTATAGTATCATGCGTGTGCCACGTGACTGGCCGCTTGAGGTACCCTGTATACATATAGTACGGGGATTAAATAAAACTCCTGCAAATGATCTAAAGCCGCTCGGAACCAACAGTCCTAGCTCTTGGCATCATCAACACGAGCTCGAGTCCGGTGCCAGGGCGATGTCAGTGCCCGTAGCGTTGCATGCATATTCTCCATTAAAATTTCCCCGGCAGACAAAAATGAGCCAATCTTGGCGACAAAAAGAGGTCCAGAACCACCCTTCGTGCTTGGTGAAAAACATACATTCCCCTCATAGAATACGCGACTGTGAACATCTCATCCAAGTTTTGCAGTCGTGCACGGCGCGGGGAGTTCACATGTTGAGCGCTAAGTCATCTTTTTCCCATGCACTTTTTTTTCCAAACAGGGGCCTTCTCCTCTCCAGCTTTCCAGATTCCCATGTACGGCTGCTATTGACGGATAGTCTGACATCAATCAAAAAATCATCGCCCAAGCACTCTGTACAAATGGTTAACCAGCCAAGCTGAAACGTGCGGCCCCGGTGTTTATCACTGGGATAATTCCGATGGTTCATTAAAGTCTTTCTCAATTATTGGTTACGTCTTTGTGTTTCTTAATGAGGTTACACACAGGTTTGGCTGCGGCGGAGAAAACGACTCACTGACGGTATAGGCCCGCAGTCCGCCGTTCGCGCATTGACACTTGCGATTCTTGAAAATTCAATTGCTTCAAAATTAAATCTGTCCGTCACGTAAGACAACGAATTGCTCATACCCTCTTAAGCAATGGTTCATACCAGTAGCGCACCCAGGATCTCTGCCAGGGGGGGGGGGGGGGGGGGGGGTTGGCAGTTTGCCAATACCATCTAAACAGCATTAATTTCGATTCATTCACGGGAAATTGTCAAAAAATGCACTTTTTGCGAGTGTGCAGACGATTGCGCGTCTCAAATCTTAGTTGCAGTACTCAAATGCGTAAGGAAAGAAAAGGGGTTAAGCAAAAGGGGGGGTTAAGTCGGCCTCAGGGGGGGGGGGGGGGTTACAACCCCCGAGGCCGACTTAACCCCCCCTTTTCCCACTGGTTCATACCCACTGGTTCATACCCCCGTAAACGCGGCCTCCCCATTACGACGACAGAAGAGAAGTGAAATTCTACGCTGGAATGATGAAAGGCAACGGAGCCAGCTGGGGAAGAAGACGAACGCGGGAGCAGTGGCACGAGCGTGTTCGCGCGGTTACGCCGAGAGGCGCCAACGAACCAGTTGTGGAAGAAGACGACGACGATCGAGCCCTTGCTGATGATGATAGTGTTCGGCGTACAGGCGACAGATGGACCAATTGGCTAGCCACATACAGGTTCGCTATAAAATGGTGTTTGAACCAGTTCGCTTCATTGTAATGTTACTGTGTGTACTCGTTGTCGCAGTTAACTAAACAGGCCGAAGTAAGCGAAAATTGGCATTTCTAATTGCCATAAGAATTACACACTTCCTGAAGAATCCGACTATCAACTGCTCACGCTCAGCCGCGCCCGCCCACGTAAGAATTAAACTTAGGCCACACTGCTTATCCGTGTTGTAGCCGTCTGGTGTCGCTAATTTCGATTAGTCTTGAACACTCAACTAGCCTCGAACCTCGCAAAGCTTAAGACCAGACCACAGGTAGATTACGTCTGCCGCGCCTCGCGGGGAATGGCGGTTAGCATCTACAAAGAACGCGTGCGCGCTCATTCCCGGCCGCTCCTGGCTAGACTCCTTGGCACACCTCGCTTTGTATTCAGCTATTGGTAGCGATTCAAAATGCGCACCCTAGATTTCACTACTGTCCATGTAAGACAAAGTCAGTCTGCACCACAGAACACCGCGAGAAAGGAGCACATGAGCGTGAATACGCACCTTAGCCCTTTCGTGTGCATTGCAAACGTTGCGCTATACCACATTACCATGCACACTAAAGTTGCTCTTAGCTGCGTTGCGTAGATACCGCAGCCAACACAAGGTGCTGAGATGAGCCCTTTCCCCGGCCGTCTTTGAGGTTCCCACCTTTGAGGTGCGTCCCCGTCATGGTCGAAGCTCGTTACGTTAGGAATTCTTTCAATGTGAGTCCGGAGTGAAGCATTCATTGCTGAGCCGATGTGCGCGTTTACGACGTACTGACACGAGCGAACCCAAATACACGTTTATTCGAGCCTCGGAAATTGTGTGATCGCTGTAGAGATGAGTGCGAAAGGAAATGTGCTACCCATGCCACTTGGTACGAGAAAAAACAGCCGCGTGCAACTATCCAGTGCACTGTAGCACAGAAAAGAGATGAGGCCAACGTTACTACTGTAACGGCTACCGAAAATATGGACTGCCAACAGCGCCTGTCAATTTCTGCTTAAAGAACAAACACAACACTGAAGCGAGGTGACGTAACTACACGCCGTAGGTGAGGCGCCGTCCCGCTCCTTCGGAACGGAGGACGGTGAGGTTGAAGTAGGATGTGCGATGGCTATCGCACATCCCACTTTTGCAGAAATCCTAGATCCAGAAACGCTTTAACAAACGAAATTGTTTTTTTTTTCGCGAAACAGTGGCGGATGTACGCAGTGTGCATGTGGCTCAAAAGCCCAAGCGTAAATGGATATCTTTCTTAGACGCATGTGTTGCTTATCTGAGCATCAACTATACATATGTGTACCTAAACCTTATCGCTTGTAGAGAGCTACTTTTTTTTCAGGCTGTACAAAAAAAATGTCACAGTTTCGCCCTAAGGGCGAAGCAATGAATGCGATAGCAACACAGCAATGTCATACGAAGTAAGGTGAGCGGCTTTGGTAGCAATATGAATTGTAGTAAACATGATCTGATTAAGTAAGCAGGTGTGCTGCGGCGTAAGTAGACCGACATGAAGAGAGACTCGATGACCACGAGAAGGCGCGTGTGAAACGGTGGTGTTGATGAGAAGCGCTTCCCGTGGGCAGCGCGCGTGCGAAGGGACACACCTGTAGCGCTGCACTGCCGATCCGGGCAGCAGTACATGTGTAGCGTGCGTTGGAAAATGTGGCCCGACTATTACTAACTGAATGAACAAGCATGGTGTGAGCGCCCACAAACAAACATGAATAGATCACACTGAATGACTGCAGACGACTGACAAAACGCTGGCAGCAAGCCCGTACGCTGCAGCGGGCGAAGGTACGTGCGGTCTATCGCTTAAACAGAAACTGAGCGGCGAATGCACAGTGCATAAAGGCCAGAGCCGTGTGGAGATAAGAGACGGTGCGGTGAGCGGCGAGCGCGGTTGTTGGCAGAGTATAAGTGCCTCCCCCCCCCCCCCCCCCCGCTCCCTCCGGCGCTGGCTTCCTGCTTCCTTGCTTGCGCGTGGGAGAGATAAGAGACGGCGCGTTCGAGCGACGAGCGCGTTTGTTGGCAGAGTAGAAATGCCCCCCCCCCCTCCCCCCGCTCCCTCCGGCGCTGGCTTCCCGCTTCGTTGCTTGCGCGAGGGAGATTGAGTGCGTTCGCTCTCCGTGATAGCGCGCATCCCCGCACGCTTCCCGGAAGCTCTGGCATACGGCGCGCGGTGAAGATTTTATCTATACGGAACCTCACGGCGACGGCGACGCCGACGGCAGAAATCCGGTTGAAGTGTCCATATAATTGCTATCGCAATAAAAATAAAAAAATGTGCGTTACCTCGGTGGTTAACGCACTTGACTCCCAAATTCACATTGCTTCACTGACGCAGGCTGGAAACCCAGTGGAGGTGGGCGGGACGAAGTTTCTCTTTTCCTTCACGCTGTGGCAATTGCGAAACAAGGGTCGACGAGGTAGCCTGACAACGACAAAATATTTGTTGTGTGTCGTCGATGAAGACAACGGTCGTCGTCAGCCTAATGGAATGGACGGTCAAGCAAGGAAAACCCAATTTTGAACACGTTAGTGCTGTCGATGTAAAAATAAAAATTGACAGTCACTTTAGCATACGCCAAAGAGGATGAAGGCGAAAGCCTGCGCGCTCACGAGACATTCATTAAATTAACGGACAATCTCATTCGAATGCGTTGTTACTTTTTATTACTTGTTTTCTCCCACCAAAGGTCGTGGGTTCGAGTGCCTTAATTGACCCTACCTTAACGGTGCCTTAATTAACATCGACTTAACACTAAATGTCGTGGGTTCGACTCCCATCAAAGTCTGAGGGTGCGACTCCTACCAAAGCTCGTGGGTTCGAGTGCCTTAATTGACCCTACCTTAACGGTGCCTTAATTAACATCGACTTAATAACACTAAAAGTCGTGGGTTCGACTCCCATCAAAGGCTGAGGGTGCGACTCCCACCAAAGTTCGTGGGTTTGAGTGCCCTAATTGACCCTACCTTAACGGTGCCTTAATTAACATCGACTTAATTAACACTAAAAGTCGTGGGTTCGACTCCCATCAAAGGCTGAGGGTGTGACTCCCCTCAAAGTTCGTGGGTTTGAGTGCCTAATTGACCCTACCTTCACGGTGCCTTAATTAACATTGACTTAATTAACATTAAAAGTCGTGGGTTCGACTCCCATCAAAGGCTGAGGGTGCGACTCCCACCAAAGCTCGTGGGTTTGAGTGCCTTAACTGACCCTACCTTAACGGTGCCTTAATTAACATCGACTTAATTAACACTAAAAGTCGTGGGTTCGACTCCCATCAAAGGCTGAGGGTGCGACTCCCACCAAAGCTCGCGGGTTTGAGTGCCTTAATTGACCCTACCTTAACGGTGCCTTAATTAACATCGACTTAATTAACACTAAAAGTCGTGGGTTCGACTCCCATCAAAGCTCGTGGGTTCGAGTGCCTTAATTGACCCTACCTTAACGGTGCCTTAATTAACATCGACTTAACACTAAAAGTCGTGAGTTCGACTCCCATCAAAGGCTGAGGGTGCGACTCCCACCAAAGCTCGTGGGTTCGAGTGCCTTAATTGACCCTACCTTAACGGTGCCTTAATTAACATCGACTTAATTAACACTAAAAGTCGTGGGTTTGACTGCCATCAAAGGCTGAGGGTGCGACTCCCACAAAAGCTCGGGGGTTCGAGTGCCTTAATTGACCCTACCTTAACGGTGCCTTAATTAACATCGAATTAACACTAAAAGTCGTGAGGTCGACTCCAATCAAAGGCTGAGGGTGCGACTCCCACCAAAGCTCGTGGGTTCGAGTGCCTTAATTGACCCTACCTTAACGGTGCCTTAATTAACATCGACTTAATTAACACGAAAAGTCGTGGGTTCGACTCCCATCAAAGCTGAGGGTGCGACTCCCACCAAAGCTCGTGGGTTCGAGTGCCTTAATTGACCCTACCTTAACGGTGCCTTAATCAACATCGACTTAATTAACACTAAAAGCCATGGGATCGACTCCCATCAAAGGCTGAGGGTGCGACTCCCACCAAAGCTCGTGGGTTCGAGTGCCTTAATTGACCCTACCTTAACGGTGCCTTAATTAACATCGACTTAATTAACACTAAAAGTCGTGGGTTAGACTCCCATCAAAGGCTAAGGGTGCGACTCCCACCAAAGTTCGTAGGTTTGAGTGCCTTAGTTGACCCTACCTTAACGGTGCCTTAATCAACATAGACTTAATTAACACTAAAAGTCGTGGGTTCGACTCACATCAAAGGCTGAGGGTGTGACTCCCACCAAAGTTGGTGGGTTTGAGTGCCTTAATTGATCCTACCTTAACGGTGCCTTAATTAACATCGACTTAATTAACACTAAATGTCGTGGGTTAAACTCCCATCAAAGGCTGAGGGTGCGACTCTCACCAAAGCTCGTGGGTTTGAGTGCCCTAACGGACCCTACCCTAACGGTGCCTTAATTAACATCGACTTAATTAACACTAAAGGTCGTGGGTTCGACTCCCATCAAAGGCTGAGGGTGCGACTCCCACCAAAGCTCGTAGGTTCGAGTGCCTTAATTAACTCTATATTGATTAAGTGTGCCTTAATTAACTTGGCCTTAACACCAAATATGCAGAAGACAAAGATAATGTTCAATAGCCTGGCAAGGGAACAAGAATTCAGGATCTCTAGACAGCCTCTAAAGTCTGTAATGGAGTATGTTTATTTAGGTCAATTACTCACAGGGGACCCTGAGGATGAGAAGGAAATTTACAGAAGAATAAAATTCGGTTGGAGTGCATATGGCAGGCATCGCCAAATCCTGGCTAGGAGCTTACGACTGTCGTTGAAAATAAAAGTGTACAATAATTGCATTCTACTAGTGCTAACATGTGGGGCAGAAACTTGGGGGGTTAACAAAGAAGCTGGAGAACAAGTTAGGGACCGCACACAGAGCGATGGAACGAAACATATTAGGCCTATACGTTAAGAGACAGGAAGAGAGCGGTGTGGATCATAGAGCAAACGGGGATAGCCAATACTCAAATTGACATTCAGATAAAACAATGGAGCTTGGCAGGCCATGTAATGCGCGTAGGATGGATAACCGGTGGACCATTACAGTTACAGAATGGATACCAACAGAAGGAAAGCGCAGTGGAGGACGGCAGAAAACTAAGTGGGGTGGTGAAGTTAGGAAATTCGCAGCTACTAGTTGGAATCAGCTAGCGCAAGACAGGGGTAATTGGAGATCGCCGGGATCGCCTTCGTCCTACAGGGGACATAAATATAGGCTGATCCTGATGATGATGATGATGATGATGATGATGATGATGATGATGATGATGATGATGATAAAAACACCAAAGCTCGAGGGTTCGACTTCCAACAAAGCTTGAAGTTTCGACTCCCACCAAAGGTCGTGGGTTCGAGGGTATTAACTCTATATTAATTAACTCTGTCTTAACTTCGCCTTAACACCAAAGGTCGTGGGTTCGACTCCTTTTGTACCTTTCGTGTAGTCGCCGCATTTTCGCACATGGACTTTCAAGGTCGACCGAACAATGAGACATATAAGGCTTTCGCCTTAATAACAATGATGCATGCGGTGATTGGCAAAGAGCACTTACGAAATGATACTGACTGCGAAAACGATCGAGTAAAAAAATAGCAGGATTAATTTTTTCTTTACTTAACATTGCATATGGATGCATTTAACAAGTATGTTGCGTATATATAAGCTTTGTGCACTTCTTTTTTTTTGTTTTGTTTCTTATGCTCATAACTTCTCGTATTGGTCCCGTACATGGTGTTGTGTGCATGATCACGCTTATTGACGTATACGCACTATGTAAAATAAGTTAAATGTATATATCTTTAAAGGGGGTCAAAGCCTTATACGGCACAATTCAGCCTTCACTATCGACCTCATCTTAGATAATAAGGAATGACAAAATTGAAAAAAAATGACACTTGAGCTTTATTGAAACCAGTGCTGCGTTTATCCACAATTGAAATTATCCACATCTTCATTTACTGATAGCGGCTTCATGTAAAAGCATCGGCTCGTGTGGTGAGCTACCCCGCGGCCATGAACCCGCCACGTGCTCTTAACGCTTAATTTGAACGGCCTATATTTTTCTTTCTTTTTTTCCCTCTTGTTGTGTGCTAACTCTTTGAGACCGGGCCGGCCTCCCTCCCCGGGTAATGTTAATCACAGACCACTCCTAGCGGCCTAATTAAGTGCACCGCCAAGGTGACTGATCCTTGAACCACCGTGACTGTCACGTCTCTTCCCTTCGCATCATTTAATATGCAAATTGCTGCCGTTCTGAGCGAAACATCCTTGGGAAAATGAATTTCCCCTGCGCCTCTTGTGCGTGCCGTACTGTGCTTGCAGGTTGCTTCTTTCTTTCTTTTTTTTTTTTTTTTGCTTGTGACGCAAGAGAAAGTGTGGAGATGACTGCGCGTTATTACTTGTAAAATTCAATAACAGGAAAGATTTCACAAAGATAAATAAACATGGTCCCAAGGCCTAGGTGTTGGGCAGAAATGAATGAATTATTCAGTAGGAATTCCATAAAAGCCTTTAGTTCTCTTTTTAGTTGTTGCCATCGTTTCGTTATATAACATTACTATAAGGGTATGAAAATAATAAAAAAATCTGTTTACAGCCTTTAGCGTATTTCGAATCTAGGTTACACTCATACGTAGTCGCATGTCACAGTCAGGTAAGCTGAGCGGAGTGATGGAATATGTGCTCGCTGTTTGTGCTTGCGCAACAGTGTGTTACTCGATGTAAGCACCCCTCTGGGCAGTAGACTCTCTGCAGTTAAAGTCGATGTCTTCGCGTTTTCATAGGTACGACATCCGAACGAGTCCAATGAAAAAGACGCACATTTCGATATGAGACGCCTATCACAACAATACCAACAGCTCAAGAACTACATAAACATTGCATGAAGAAGAGACTAGATATTTTTTAGTGCGCAGATAACAAGCGGTAATTTTCATAGCCGGGCGTTTTCTTACGTCAAAAGCGATATTGAAGAATTTTAATTTTGAGTGTAACTATGGTTTAAAATTACTTGCTAGGGCTTTGTTTTATTAGTTTATTCGCTATTAATTTAAGCACCCTTCCCTCGTTTAGCTGTCATGCGCCGGAAAAATAAAACTTGCGCATGAGATTCGAATAAATGCGGTGCTTCCGGTGTGACATGCTATGTCCGCATTAGCCACATGGTGTCCGCGGTCAGATGACATTCCATCGCAAGGAAAAAATGGGAGAAAAACCAGAACATTGAAGACTTTATTTCACACTTAGGAATTATTGTTTTCTGGGGTTTCAAGTGCCAGAACCCCGATCTGATAATCGTGCGCGCCGGAGTGGGGGACTTCGGATTTGTCCATTTGGAGTTTTTTAATATACACCGAATGCACGGTACACGGGCGTTTTCGCAATTTCCCCCATAAAAGCATACTAGTGTGACTTTGTTAATAAGTTTTTTATACATACTATTTAGGAGATATCGACACCTTAAAGTGGCGCCCCCTACTCTTTTTCACATAGAATTGCATTGCTTGCTAAAACTAGTAAAACAAGACGGCATTGAACAGAAGACAGGTCACAGAAATGAAAAAGTCACAATCATCACTGTGTCTTGCTGTACAAGTCAAGTTCCACTCTCCATATAATACAACTGCAAGGCATAATCGCACCGTGTGCAACAGGCATTGCAAATAATTATCTATAAAATTAAAAAAAACATGTAGGTACTTTTTTTAATTTAAGGAGTAAAGTATTTTATGTTAGCACCAAATTGAAGGTACAGATGCCGCGTTTCCGACGTCAATGCTGCGAAAAACTGTGTGAGAATAGAACGCCTCAATCCCTACAACCAGGTTGATTCTGCCAAGTCATGAATTTCCGTGGCTCACGTCTACCAAAATACATTTATCAGTCGAGGCAATAAGTAAAATACGAGGTGTATCCGTTGCACCCGCTGAACCATTAGCGCGATACCAAATACATGCGCGGTATTCAGTATACATACATGTCTATATATACAGATGGTTTATAAAAGCTTACTTGCTCCGCGTAAGAAAGGGTGACACACCTGAGCGGGACTTTGCGGGACCTCCTGAGCCATCGTTCGTGTTACGGCGTCCAGCGAAACCCATTCTGTACAGCATTAAACCGGCTGTACTCCAGAGGCGAAGATCCTTGATCATGACCTTGTGCGTCGTTGGCGCCGACAGGAGAGGGATCGTTACCGGAGCTCTTCAAGTTGACAAGTCTATGCGACCGCTTATAAACACCATGTGCACCTTCACGAGTGCCGTAGCTAATGCGTTTCTCTACCTTTTTTCTACCATTTGGCCCCTTTGTCCCCTTCCTCAGCTCAGGTTAGCAAACCGGACATGCGTCTTGTTAACCTGACTTTCCTCACTTCTCACTAGCTCTCAACTGACCCTGGCCTTTCACGTGTGGTCACATTAATTTCATGTGAAGGTCATCACAAAACGATAATACAAGAAGACTTTCAGAACGCTTTCCAGTTACCGCTACGCATTTCGATTGCAGGCCGGCATTGCCGCTATTTTTGGGCAGTCAGTGCACGAAGCATTAGGAATAGTAAAGCAGCGCTAAACACATGAACGAAAAGGAAGACTCACCTACAGGTGCTGTGTGTGTCTTGAGTCTTCCTTTTCGTCCATGTCTTTCACGCTACTTTACTATTCCTAATGTCGAACCAACTATTCCAAGCTTCCATTCTGGTCTGCGATGTAATTATTTCCTTTACACTGTTCTCTCACTCTTAAGCTAAAACAACCACATCTCAGGAACAACAGGAGGCCATTTCTCTGCTTTTGTACCAGTTTTAGTATTGTTGCTTAAGATAGTAACGTTGGAGATTTCTTCATATTTTAATATAAAATGTTGGTAGACATAGATGTTTTGCAGAAGGACGAGACGCCTCTCTCCACACACACACAGACACACGCACGCACATACGAATGAAATATAAGAAAAAGCGAACGGAAAATTGAAAATTCAAAAAGCGGGCCAGTGGTTCGTAGGTGAGACTATTTTTTGTCCGCATGAATCGAAACAACGGTATTGTATATTGAATGACTGTTTATCGGTTTATCAATGTGTAAAATCGGGCAAGTCAGTATTTCTTTTACTGAATTTCTAGCACGCAAGAAAACAACAAGGCCACAGAGTGGCCGTATGCCTGTATGACCGCATGACAGCCGTCTAGCTCCCGTCGAGTCTCCAAGCCTCATTGCGAGTAGCGGGATGGTTGGCACTGCCACAACAAATAATGTCAACAAACACTGTTTTCCTTATGTATGCGGCTTTATCGCAGTGGCGTTAACGAGGGATATGTTAGAACCACTTCCGCGTCGAGCTTAACTGTCGTCCACTAATGGTAATCATTCGTCCTGTATTGGCTCCCTCCGCGACAATGTATATGCAGAACATTTCCGGCCCGTTTCACAATCATTTTCTGCATTTCATACGTATGTACTTCAGTTAACGATAGGTGAGGCGACTGTTCTTCGTTGTCAGGAAGGGAGAATACGTGTGGCCTGGAAATCGGGTCCCTGCAGAGCTTTTGTCATGAAAGGACCGAAGCACCACACCACGTCTTTGTGATGTCTCAGAACGGCGAGTACAAAAAGCAACAAAAAATTTAATAAATAAACAAATAAAAAGAGTAAAATAATCGGCGAGTATTTCCGCGGCTCAAAAGATTTTGCGAATAGTTTCGATTTCCCACTGCAAAGCGGTTCCCCAGCGCAGAGCGAATGTTAATATTTTGTCATTTCTGTGCGCCTACTGCGCCGTGCTATTTTCGCTCTGTAGTATGCCTATGACGCTAGGCTACAAGACAATCGTTTCGAGATATAACAACTCCTACTAAACCAAATTTCAGTTGATATACAGTGAAACCAGACCTTGAACGCAGCAGTCCTTTGATTCACCGATAGGGAGTAGGAAAAACTGAAGGTCTCCCGTTCGGACAAATAACTTTTTTTTATTGCTATGAGGCATGACAGATCATTTGTAATAGAAGTGTATCAAATAAACTACTCTGCATATATCTATGAAAACGTAAAGAACAAGCCGAATACGGACAGTACGATCGATCTCCTGTAGCCCTCCGGAACTACGAGCCACCTTTTATATCACTGCTGCTGCTATTCACGGAGAGCAGAAGGCAAAGCGATACGCATAATCCCTAAGTGCCAGGCCTGCCGCCTCCGGGAAGTGAAACTCAAAGTTCCAACGATCACCGTCTCACCTTACGAGCAGATGTTCTCGAGTCGGGTGTGCAGCGGCTTCAAGTTTTGTTTCGCATGCGTTGTTGTCGAAAATCACTTAACCAAAACGTACTGACGCCTACTCATACTTCTGATTCAAAAGAAGACGAAAAACGGAGGTTGTGAAGCCGTACAGTGACAATTGGCTCGAACGTGCACTCGACTTGTTTCTGCTCATGACCACTGCTTTTTGTGGCTACAAATTCGACACGTCTTAAAGCGGCCATGCTTCGTTCTATTTATTCCATAGTTGATGGAATATTTTATAACAGAAATTTATGATGCGCGACGTAATGAGCTGCTTATTTCTTATTGCGAAAACAGAGCTTTGGCTGGTGAGTGTGAAATATGTTTTACGATTGTGGCGACATAACTAGACGGGTCGGGAAACTGGTCCTATAGTGCCCTCGTCCTGGTATAGTCACATCAATGGTAGAACACATAGCCCAGTAGTGTTGATGACGACACCTCTTGCACTGTAATTAAGAATAATGTGTAAGAAACATTGTGCCCCACAGCTCATCAATAAAAACAAATTCGTAGGCTGAATCAGGGACGCAGCCACAGCGGGGTACGTGAAACGTCCTGTGCGTGATGCAAAAGGTGTATGGACACTAGAGTACATAAATAACATGACCAAATTACGGGAAAACACGGGGAATGCCGGAGGTGGAAATTCAAGACCAACAACGCTTCTGTTCCCTCCTACGGCTTTTGACATTCCGTCATTCATATACGCGTGTTCGTATCCACCGTGTAGACACTCATTCAACATATTTCTATAAAACATCGGTAGCATTTTCTAACTGGCATGTCAACCATTCTTACCCCGCCTTTCCTATTTAAAGCACTTCTCCAAGTAGGTTACATGTGTGAAAATACCCCCAATTCTAGTAATATCATCGCAGATCAGTGTGGTCAAGGAACGCCATGTGTCAAAGTACACATCGACCATCATTTTCTTCATAGAGCAGTTTTCGACTAAGCAGTCATTTCAATGGTATATGCAACTTAGAATGCTCAGTGCTGTATCAGAGATGCGTTTATTATTATTATTTTTTAATTCTGCTCCTTGTGACCGTGGGGATAAGGCGCGGGAAAAGCACCTCGATCTCCACTTCCTAGAGTATAACACCTATAGTGTAATACCTAGCAAACAATGGCAGACAAGCTGTAAATTATATTTATTTATTTATTTATTTATTTATTTATTTATTTATTTATTTATTTATTTATTTATTTATTTATTTATTTATCGTAAAGGCCCAATAGGAATTACATGAGGGGCACAACAAGAATAGAGCAAGGAAACACGACTTCATAGCACACCCAACTAAAGCAAACAAAGCAAGCGAGTGCCGTACATCGGCAAACTAGCCTAAATCTCGCTTTTGAGTCCGCATTCACTACGTTGCGTGCTGGAAAATCCGAACTCCTCACACATGTGCATGGTACTTTACAGCCTCCCACGTCTGTTGGGGCCAGAGGAGTCAAGGGTGCTTGTTCTACCACTTTGCAGTGAGAAACGCAAGCTGCTGCCCTTGCTACTGCCGCCCACTGCTGCCACCCACTGCCCGCCGTAGTTGGCTTGAATGCACGCGTACAGTGGTGTGCCCGCGGCTGTGCACGAAGAACCTGCTCTCACTCACTGCGCGGGCACTTGTCCCACGCACACCACAGGCGCCTTACTCGTCCTAAAAGCTTCTCAATCGTGCAAGGAAGGCGCGCGTGGATCTTGGTGCTGCGTAGACAGTTACATGCAGTTTGTCTGTACCCAGCTGTTGAACTGTATCAGCAACTAGGAATGCTATAAAAGCTCGTAACCTTCGAAATGATGATGTGAAGACTGCAGTGAAATGGTACTTGAACGCCAGTTGGACGAAATTCTATGAAATCCTTCTCTGAGCTGCTGTTGCAACCAAATGAAATAAATATTGAGCTTAGCAATACAATGTGGTTCAAAATGTAACCGTACGAACTTATGCCCTGCTGACTATAGTGAGTTACCCCTTTGGTAATTCAAATTCCGCTACTGTTTCTCCATCATTCTTCAAGGGCCGGAAAGTAACTGAAAACATATCTACCCTGAAATTCATTCACTCACGCTTGCGGCTCAAATGCAAGCAGGACAGGGGCCTGCCCCATAACGTAAAACTATTCCAATTTATTTTTATTCCAATCTCCTCACGTCAAAATCACAGCCGCCCACGCATTCATCGTGCGGTGACCTGCCGCGTTCTTTGAATGTGTCGATGAAATGTCCTCCTCATTTATAGGAGGTCACTTTTGTTTACTTTCAAAGCGAATAGCGTTGCCTACCTTGATAGGTTTTTCGTATCTAATTGGCTGACAAGAGAGAAGTGGTTCTTTATGGAAGGAAAGATTGGCGCTATCTTCTGCAGCAAAGAGGCGACGAGCACGCCGAAGGAGATAGGGTTGTGGTGGAACTGGGTTAGCGCAGTGAAAGTGATCACCGGATTAGGAGGGTAGTGCCGCTTGGCCTGCTTCTCCTTATTAGCTATCGGTGGCAGGTAGAAAATCTCGGCGGCGTGCAACGGAAGGTTAAAATTTTCGCTAAAATGGATCCTTATCGAAGAAGAGATGGCAAAGCGATGTCCTATACTCGCTGAAAGGGCTCTACAACGTTATGCTGTCAAGCAACATTTTTGTTATTATACGCAAATAAATTCATTCCTCCGGCAGCTCCGAGTAGCCAGTGCCAGAGCGATCGGTGGGCAGCCATCTTCTATTTATTTCGGAACGGGGCAGTCTCTGGCTATTCCGAAAAAAAAAAGTAGTTTTGTTCGGGACATTAATGCATCTTTAATGCATACGCATCACTTTGACGTGGTGAGTTTTCGCGCTTTTGTGACGTCGTGAGACAGAAAGGCGAAGTGAGTGCGGACCGAAAACGTTTGACCAATAGCGGAGGGGTAATGGCGAAAAAGTTGAGGAATCAGAAATAATTATTTTTCGTTTGTTCGGTCTGATCATGCATAATCAGTGTGTACACGTCATATCAGATGTGGAGTTTTCGCGGTTTTCCTGACGTCGCGTGACAAACGAGCGAAAGGGGGGGGGGGGGAGGGTTTGCCCAAAAAATTATTGACCAATCGTGAAGGGCTGATTCCCGAAATGGAACAGAAAAGTTTCGAATAGCTTTACATTACATCGCCCCAGATGCCGTATTCACAAACAAGTTCTTATGCTAGATCTGTTCTCAACAGCAATTGACAGTCAATCGCGGGGCTGACGCTATAACATTTGCGAAGGCCACCGGTCAGCGGCAAGCAGCTCTTACGAACGAGGGCCCGTATTCAAAAAAACCTATTACGCTAGAATTGTTCGTAAGAGCAAAGGATAGCCAATCCTGACGCTGGACGTAATGTTAGCCAAGGCCGGCGGCCAATGGCAAAGAGCAGTTCCGAAGGAAAATCTTCGTGAATTCGGCCTGAGAAGCTTTGTGGATTCGGCACCAGTTATTTTCAGTTGATGCACTTATTAGCAGACCAGCGGCAGCCTTGTTAAATCACTATTGATGGCCTTTAAGGTGGTGGTCCCACTCCGGTGGCACGAGCACCCCGTTTTCAGTACTTTCGGAGCAACCGTGGCGGCTCTTCTACTTAAGACATAAAGTTGTCGTATATACCATAACAAAGCTTAATTCTCGTAGATTCCAACTATATATAATATAAGGAAATTGATTAATGAGATTTATAAATAAATGTTCAAGAACAAGCATGAAATGCATGGTTCTTGCGAACTGTGTCTCAGTTGTGACCATATTTAGGAGAAACTACCGCACGTACTGCATTGCGGCTTGCACTGTAGCTTTAGGACATATTTATATAGTTCCTAGACGTAGCAAAATAATTTTGAATTTTTACTTTTTGGATAATTTGCTTTTGAAGATTGCCAAATATCGCAATCTTCTGTTGTAAACAGCCCGGCAACTACATGCTCAAGGAAGCTAAATTTTGAATAAAGTAGAGCTCAAGGAATTTACATTTAGGACGCAAAATGTCATTGCAGTACCTTTATTAGTTTTAAACCGCAGCTTCGTAGCTTTAGTACCTTCCCGCAAAAATGGCAAAAATAAAACCAGAATTCTAAATATTGCTTAATTTCGGCCGCATTATTAGGAAAACTAATAAAGTTACATGAATGAAATTTTGCGTCCTAAATTTAAATTCCTTGAACTCTACTTTATTCAAAATTTAGCTTCCTTGAGCAGGTAGTTGCCGGGCTGCTTACAACAGAAGATTGCGATATTTGGCAATTTTCAAAAGCAAGTTATCCAAAAAGTAAAAATTCAACATTATTTTGCTGCGTCTGAGAAATAGATAAATATGTCCTTAAGCTACAGAGCAAGCCACAATGCAGTAAGTGCGGCAGTTTCTTCTAAATATGGTCACAACTGAGACACAGTTCGCAAAAACCATGTATCTCATGCTTGTTCTTGAACACTTATTTCTAAATTCCATCAATCAATTTCTTTATATTATAGATAGTTGGAATCTACAAGAATTAGGATTTTTATGGTTTATGCGACAACTTCATATCCTAAGTCGAAGAGCCGCCACGGTTGCTCCAAAAGTACTGAAATCGGGGGGCTCGTGCCGCCGGAGTGGGACCGCCACCTTAAGCGCCTTTTTGTTCGTGCATTTAACTTCATCACATTACTAGCTTATCCATGGATCTTTGTCTATCACGCAGAAATATTTACGTCTCGCCGATCGGCAGACAATGCAAGGGAGAGGAAGCGCCTGTGTCGCTTATCAGCGACCAAGATACGCATCACCATTCGCGTGTGGCCCGGTGGACCAATTCGTGTGTCGAAAACACAAGCATATTTTAGTTTCGTTCTGGTTCAGTCACACTGAGCTTAGCCATTCGGGCACACACGCACACACACACGCAACGTGTTGTTGATTCACCCGCGCTCCGGGTCCCCGATTCGGTATGTTCTGCAACAAAATCAGTCTTGAATCTGAATAATTTAGTCGCACGCTCCCAGACTGCGCTGACTCAGTCTGAAATCAAACCTCAATGTGATGGCTGTTCTGACTTCCTTGTGTAGTGTATTCCCTCATTAATTATGGAGCTCTACAGAACTTTCAGACGGCAAGATCCTTGCCTGCGCCATCCAAGTAATAATAATAATTTTAAAAGCATTCGCTCCCCTGTCGGCTTTCCTTCTTTTTCTGTGACTTTCGCAACTCTGTGATGACATAAATAAATATCGGGCGAGATCTGCAGAGTTGTTGCCGTAGGCTGCTTCTTTATACGCAGTTGCCACGTAGTGTATGTACTTTGCATCTACTCGTGCAGGGCTGGCGGAATGACGAGTGGTTCCGGAACGGGGCGAATGCACCGTTGCGTATTATCATGAATATATCACTCTCGTAGGTCCCGGACGTCCTGCGAGGAGGTCCTCGACCTTTCATGCGCTCAACGCTGCATGCGACCAGCAGCCCAAACCTGGCAACAATGTGTCTTTTGAAACGTGCAGCAAGTCGTCGTCGTCCTCCCCCTCCCTTATATACTGGATCGCGCTACGATTCGCGCCGCAGCAGGAGCACGAAAGTTAACTGAGAGGAATTTATGTATTCCTTGCACAACAGAAGATCTCAAGGAGAAGAACACCCATGCACGCGCCCGTTGCCATTTTTCTTTGCTCTCCACGTGGATGTGGAATTTCCTCTGTCCTTGGCGGTACGCACTCTTGCAGGCAATCTATTTCCAGTTGGGATATTCTCCGTCTCTTATGCGCGCTTACGAAAGCAAATTTTCATCATTTACATACATCGTGCAGCGGCAGTTCGAGTTTTGTTTGTTATGAAGCTCCAACAATCGCGTGAAGCATAATTTCTCAGCTTATTCACCCCTCCCATACCCCACTCCCCATGTGCCGTATCTTGCTCGTGATAAACCAATATTCATTGTTTCTCTGTTTTCTTTTTCTTCTTTCGTATTGCAGCTCGCCTACCATGTGAGTATCTCAGATGATTCTCTATTTTAAAATGAACGGCTGAGACCGGTAACAAGGAAAGCATAGAGGCAGTCGATTTTCCCTTTTAGGCAGATATAGACCATGTGTTTCAAAGGAACCTTTCGTTATCATGCTGGAAAATTCACCAACTGTCGTCTAGAAGGGCGACGTCTAATTACTGGGGAAGATTAAGGCAACAGGTGAAACGCCTTGCTGGTACTACAAGTACACTGTGGTGTCAGCATCGCACGCTTCAGTGAAGATTTGGAGAAAACATTTGTTCCTTTTCTTTTTTCTTGAATAGCGATTGAGAAATCATTGAAATTTATAAATCACACTATTTAATTTTTAAACGTGCGCCAGCCAGCGTATATACAAGTGAGCTCTTCCGATAAACCTTGGCGTCTGCCAATCATGAAAGCAGATATAATGTCAGCGATGAGGTAAGTCTATGTCAAACTAGCTTTACGAACAAGGGAACTGGCTAGTTCGGCCAAAGTTTAGTTGTTTAATTATACGCGTGTTTAGTTAGTTAAGGTTGCTTGCGATTTGTTGTCGCCGGTGATTTAACGTGACCGCTGCAAAGGGCGTGGCCGCATATGGGAAATTGCATACGGTGTCTCAAATGACACTCTTGTTGTGATTATGAGGTCATATTTTCCAAGGACATTTTTGCGTCTTTTTCACTGATCTTCATTGACGCCAACGCCGTAGCGCGACTTTTGTGTGTGTGTGTGTGTGTGTGTGTGTGTGGTGTGTGTGTGTGTGTGTGTGTGTGTGTGTGTGCGTGCGTGCGTGCGTGCGTGCGTGCGTGCGTGCGTGCGTGCGTGCGTGCGTGCGTGTGTGTGTGTGTGTGTGTGTGTGTGTGTGTGTGTGTGTGTGTGTGTGTGTGTGTGTGTGTGTGTGTGTGTGTGTGTGTGTGTGTGTGTGTGTGTGTGTGTGTGTGTGTGTGTGTGTGTGTGTGTGTGTGTGTGTGTGTGTGTGTTACTTTTGGCCTGGATGGGCCACGTGGTGCGACGGAGAGCAGGAATACAACCATGTAAAATTAAATTAATCGTTACAAAAAAAAAAAAAAACTCCGCTGATCGCTTCACAGCAGCCATGTACATGGGGGCGATCACATTTGTGAGTATATTATGACCTCATGCTTGGGATCTTGACGTGTTAGAAACCCAAGCAAGGCTGCACGAAGAAAAGCAGACCCGTGGCCGTGGCCTAGTGGCTAAGCCCCTCAGTTTGTATTAATGCATGAATCAGAGTACCTCTATGCTTGAACCCGCGTACTTATTTCACCCGTGCAACGATATAGCCACACGTTCCGTATTTTCCTCTCTTATATGTCATCGTTAATGTTGGCAGTTCACCTTACCGTGCGGCTCCGGCCATTGTTATTGTTTTCTTTCTCTCCTTTTAACTTGCGCTGTTTAACACGCATTGCATAGCTCACGTGTCGGCCTTACGTGCCCCGAAGCCGGCATCGTGGTGTAGACAGGAAATCCCAGGGCAGAGCCTCCGTTTCCAGCATTTCCAGTATGACGCCTAAGACGCGCAACATTGTTTCCCTCGAATCACGGTGACCAGGCGGGGACACCTACTTTGATCCCGCGTCTAGAATGTGTTCACGTCGCCATTCCGTTCTTTTTGGCTCGCTTAATAGCTTCTCTGGCGACCTCAGCAGCGAAGACAGAGAGGAAATCACTTCTTTGTTGTTGCTAACAGCCGGGAAAGAGCCGTTGGAGAAGGAGAAAGCGTGGTTTCTGGCTCACTTCCCGCGGCGATTAAGAGAGGCATCTCCCTGGAAAGAGGGGGCGGAAATAATGACTGGTGGAAAGTGCCGGAATCGCGAAGGTTCAGTGACGCATGTGGAAGTGGGCGACACCACGTGCGTATGATTTGTACGGCACAAACTTCGCGCGAAATGTATCGATGCTACGCACATGGGGGTGTTCGCCTAACGTTGGCTACATGCTACTCCTATGCAACAAATATCAGCCTTCTCCACACACACACATACGTGCACAAAATGCTAGCTTGAGAAAAATAACAATTAGCTATGGCGCTAATGACGTTTAAGGCGGAATTCTTTTATCTTCGTTGCTTATTTAAAAAAGAAAGAGGTGACAGTCGTGGCGTAGGGCTCTACAAGCGATCGCCACTTCTTTGGCGTAGTGCACAGCAAACAAAATTACATTCTGATTACTCCATATGTTAACTTGAATGGTGTCCACCTATGCGGCACATAAACTGCAATAAAGATCAAAACATTGAGGTAATCACGCGTAAAGCCAATGTTCTGTAAGGAGAAAACTATGGGTCAAGTTTGGTTACCAAGGGTGGTTACCGGGCAGAAAAAAAAACAAGAATCTGTAATGCAACAAAAATATCACACTTTTTTTTTCTTGTTCTTGTCCTCGCAACTAATTTTTGTTCATGCTCAATAAAAACAAACACAGCACGAAGAAAAGTAGGGGGGGGGGGGGGGGGACATGGGATAAGCGCCTTTTCTTTCGCTGTGTTTGTTTCTAGCGCCATTTTATTGTGTCAAGTATGCACCAACTAGGCCCCCAGAAAGTCATTTTAAGTCATTGAGTTTTGCAAAGCATTTCCCCAGAAGTATCAAGTTCACAATTTTTTCTGAGACATGCTCTCCTGCGTACTGGAAACGCAGCGATATATGTAATAATGGTATGGCACGTGCACAAAAGTTATTGTGACATATCCACGCGAAATGCAAAGCTAAATGATCTACGAGCAAATGAATTTTCGGAAAGTGTAAGACTACACTTACATTTGAGAAACAAAAATGGTTCCATGCAGCACGTTTCTATGAAAACCAATATGATGAAACAGTGTGCCGACATTAGACGGCAAACGTTCGGCACCGAAATGGTCCGGCTGCGGAAACTGCCAGGACGCGAGCCGGCAGCATGCAAGTGGATTGCGCAGTGCTTCTAGTTCTGTCTCTGCGCGGCTTGTTTAAGGTGAGTACGCCAACCAGGCTGTGCCGAGTTCTCGTCTTTCTGCTCCACTTTCTTTTTTCTAGAAAGAAAACAAAAATTGGTGGATTGCGAGCTCAATTCCGGCGTAGCACTTTAACTTCGTCAAAGTCATGGTCAAAGTTCGTTCTTTATTTACTTTATTATTACGTTTTTTTTTTTTGTGGTACCTGAAATGCGTTACCTTCGTCTTTACGACCAGGCGAAGCAGCAGTGCCGTACGCCGCCGCGTTCAGCACCTTTGGAGTCATGTTGCCATTTCCGAGCGGAGTCGGTGCGCGCGCTTTTATCCCGTGGCCGTCGAGTTTTTGTATTATTGAGGTTTGCGACTGCACTGCGTTGGAAACTTGCGACGTAAGTTCATTATTTGTCCATTTGCAGCCACGTGCTCCGCGAAAGCATAACAAGTAGTTTTTCTCTCGAGGAAGCCGCTTCGAGACAAGGTCTCGGAACCGCGTCCGCGGCGGGTGCCCAGACCCACTAAAAATACGCCGGACTCAAATCTTACCGATTTGATAATAAAGTTTACGTTCTTCTTCTCTCAGCTATTCTGCACTAGTATATTTCCTTGTCTTATTCAGTTCAACGCGAAAGTGAATGCATGAACCGTCGATCACACATATGCTTCACACGTCAAAACTGCCTTCGTAAAGCATACACGGAAATAAATGCGTCTTGCAACACACTGGCGGCTCGTCTCGTCGTATATTCTTTGCACAGCCACGTAACGCGCTCCAGAAATATTGCGTTCTCAGTAGCAAGTGTTTCTGTACATTGAAGACTCCATCCCGTCTAGCCTATTGTTTACAAAAAGTCCTTTAATGACGGTTTTCTCAAGAAATACGGAAAATCTAGGACTTTTGCGTGAGCTGCGCAACCAGCGCGAAGCCTTCGCGGCGTCTATGCCCGTTGTGTTATCGCGGCAACCTGCGCTGCGTCCGGTACAACTCATGAATACATGCGCGCAGGAAGCGGTCTCGCGCAGGGAGCGTGAGGCATGTCAGGCGGAAGGCGTTCTTCGCGAAAGCGCGTGCATCATTCCTGGTCCTGTGCGTCTTGAGTCTCCTGACTCGTGTACGCGCGGGATATCGACCCTGCAAAAGTAACGCGGGTATACACAATCATGAGAAACAGCCCCTCTGCGATTACTTAGCGATTGCGTACTTACGCTCTCAGCGCATGACAAAGGGCAAAGAGTAGGATTTCCGAAGCAGAAAAACCAGAATAGAAGCGCGCACTTAATCGTATTACGAGGGAACGACGCAATCAGCGCTCGAAGAACCGCACCCAACACAAAAATAGCAAGGAGAAGCGCTCTTTCGTAGACCAGAGCTCCTATGCCATTGAAGCAGGTCACAGATAATTGAATTTCAGCGAGGGATCTCGTATAAGAATAATGAAACCGCTGGGTGCTTCACATTGCTGGCAAACAATTCAAATTCCGACCTCAATTAGGCGGCAGGAAAATTAGGTAATTCCAAGTTTGCGGGTGCACTCTGGGTCTCTGGCCACTGATTAATAGGTCACTAAAAAACTGAACGTATAAAGAGCCTGATAAGGTTTCAGTAGTGCAAGAGGGGTATTATTCAGCTTTCTGTTAAAGCGCTACAAAAAAAAAAGATTAACAAACGCATATGCACTAAATTAAACAGGCCGTACCTCAAAAAGTAACGTCGAGAATATCACCTTCCATCTGTGGCGATTCATTAATGACGCACCCAGTTAAGCGCTCTAATTCGCTAAATTTGAAACTCTGATTTAAAATTAGCGGAAGGGAAGCACTGCACTTGCAGAACCATTACGAATTAAATGATAAGCTGCTAGGTAAAGAGAAACATAAGCCATACAGAATAACAAAGTAGCCCGAAAAAGAGACACATAAGGAAACAGACTTTGCATCTTTTCTTTTGTCCTCTCCTTTCCGCAATGTGTATATTTGATTGTTACCCTTTCTTTCTGTCTTTCAGGAATGCGGGCCTAGTGCTTGGACAGGGGGGACTCCTGTTTTTCTGTTATCATGACAAGTTTGCAACAAGTGCCAATTGCGTCACCATGCAGTCCACACGCGTGA
The DNA here is from genome assembly GCF_013339745.2 of Dermacentor silvarum. Classification (NCBI taxonomy): domain Eukaryota; kingdom Metazoa; phylum Arthropoda; class Arachnida; order Ixodida; family Ixodidae; genus Dermacentor; species Dermacentor silvarum. The sequence continues at coordinate 156,681,177 of NC_051154.1, forward strand.
TGATAGAAATTTTTCTCATGACTACGTCATGATTTCTTATGTTCCATACACGCACATTTTGAATAATTTCTTGCTCAAAGGCATGGCGTTGCTTGGCTACGATCTGCTCTTGTACATTGTTAATGAGAGCGCTTACGTCTTCGCACTTCTTTTACGGCGTCAACTGTTTGAGGTCATTCATAGCCATGGCATTCCTCTACTCTGTCCTGCTGGCATGCCACGTCTTCTGTGCGTGCGGGAAATTTCCAACCATCGCGACCTCGCCACATGCAGGCAAAGCGACGCATAGAGATTAAACTTTACAGGGACTGGGAACACCTTGCTCAGGTGCTGGTTAGTACCAAAATGTATATGTGCTTAAACTCTAAAGCGCAGTAGTAACGAACAAATGTCGGGTAAGCCTTCGTAGAGTGGGTGAGCGGGCACACCGGCAGCCGGCGGGTAGCCTTCGGAAAATTTTTAATAGAATTTATGCAAAACTACTGAAGACCGGGTTGTTCTCTGTTAACACTCTAGCGTTAGCTAAAGATTTCCTTTGAAAATTTCCTGGACCTTAAGGAATTCCCTCTCAGATGGCGCTGTTCTTGACTTATGCCTGCTGAGCTGGCGAATGCTTCTTTCTGTTTTTTTTTTTTTTATATACCGCCTTACTTAGCCGCGTAACACCCTTAAAAGCTTCCATGACTATAGTACCGACCAGCCACATCTGACACTTGACGCGTTACTCGCCCTACCATGACGATACTTAGGCACCTATATGAAGGTAACTTCTCCTTTTTTAAAGAATTATTTTGACAATTCAATGGCAAGCACGAAATCGTGTCACTGCCGTGCGTTGTTTATCTTGCCAACCAAACAAACATGGTCTTGCTTAAAAATTTACCCGTCCCCACAAGGCCATGCCCAAAAGATAATAAAGCAATGAAAGCTGCGACAAACGCGAAGGGCGAGTTCAGTGTTTCGGTTTTCAGGCCGGTATTGAAGACATAGACGCAATCAAAAGTGACCCATTTTTGGTATTCATTGCGCTTTCAGAGCTCATCGATGAAGGTTTTCATTTGGTGTTCGGTCACGTGCACCACCCCAGCAAGGGCAGCGGGGGGCCACCTTATCGGGCCAGTGGCGGCACCGGCCGGGCAGCTTATCCACCCACCCGTCACATCCTTCCCTCGAGTAAGCCGCGGTCGCCTATACTGTCACGAGAGGGTTTTGACTCACACGTGCACGCACACAGACGCTCACATACACACCGGTGTGCAATCGCAACTGCATCGGTGGCGAGAGAGGCGTCAGACCGGCGGGAAAACCCTTTTTCTTTTCAGCCCTTTCCTACGACCGGAGATCTGTCCTCTTGCCCCGTCCGAGAGCCGCCCTCTCGCGTTTCCGTCGGAGTGGTGGGGCAACCAGCAACCGGTATAAAAACCAAGCGGCTAGGGTGGAGACCTTGAAAGTCGTCCCTTGCTCTTCAGGACCCGACGCTGTTCTGCCATTCGTTGTCTCGAGACCGGGAGTACCAGCTGTAAACAAAGGCGCCATGAAACTGGTGAGTCCGCCGGTTCCTTTAACTTTCGTCGCGGCTCCCGCGGCTGCCGCAATCCGCTGCGAAGCGCCGGCGTCTCGTGCCGCTGCCCCCGAGCAGCGCCACGGGACGCGTGTTGGGCTGCAGAAGGTGGCCGCGGCACACGCCGGTGGCTCGAAATAGGAGCGCGCTGTGGACGTGCTAAGCGTGTTTTCATCCTGGTTTAGTGATGCTTGAGAGCGCGTTGCCAATTAGGATGCTAGAAGCTCTACCTCGTGTAAGGGCTGTCGTGCGCCACCCAGTTCGCATGTCCCTCTACTGCACCGTGGCTATCAGCGTTTTCTCGCTAATTACACCCCTTGCCCCTAAGCTCGATGTAGACACTCCAACTAAAAACTCCGCTTGGCGATCAAAAAATATCTATATATAGCTAATACATTTTTTTCCTAACGAGAGAGGAAACACATATCCCGGTTATAAGGCAGGAAACATTTTCGTCCATCTCGACGCTTGAACGTATGAAATGCCTAAGTGCCTAAACTCGTAGTGTTCGAAAGAGGCATGACATTGCAAATCACGCTGTCTTACGTGGGTTGTTATTTGGCACCTACATAAGCAACTTCCTCTTGGCACTTGCTGAAGTGTTCTTTATATGGTGATGAAGACACTCTGCTGGAGTTATCTTTCAGCCAAAAACACGCAAGTGTCACCATCTTGGCTGGGTTTGCAGAACGCTGCCACCAGGATCCGGAAAAAAAAGGAAACAGGAAGAATACACAAGGTGTAAATGGCACAATGAGGCACGTGTTATGAAGCAGAGATGTCAGGTTCTAATATGATTGACAATAGCGTAGACACAACTTTATTCCAGAGGTTGCTTTCAAGAACCTTTGAATTTCAGGGGATGTCTCGAGCCGGCTATTGCCTTGCTTTTCTTGCTTTGGAGGATTTTAGTAGTGGTCAGCAATATTGTCAGCGGCGTTCAGAAATGCGATTCCCTCACACCCATTCTTCCCCCCGCCCCACCCCCTTTCATCCCCAACCACGCCCCTCATTTGCGAAATCAAAAAAAAAAAAAATGAAGGAGTTTGTCACCCTTCAGTGGCAATGCCTACTGCTTTTAGCTAGACCTGGGATAACAAAAATTAATAAACGTCAGACGATGTAAAATTTATAACTTCATGCAGGAGAGTTCCCACCCTCAGGCAAAATAGCGCCTTTTCAATAGTGAAAGAATACGAAAAGAATTATTAAACAAAATGGATCTTGTACACAACCCGGCATGTCGAAAAATAGTCATTATTCGATACTTCCCTCTTTCATGTTCCTGGTTTTCTAGGAAGCCTCTATTACCCACACAACGCACCTGTAGCATTCGCCTTGCGTCATGGTGGCTGGCCCTGACGTGTCACATTCGCGAACCACGATTCAAATGATGCCAGATGATGCAAATAGTTTTAAGAGAAACCGTTTTCAAACGTCTTCTGTGTGTCGCTAGCTGAAGTTTCACCCCGCAGAATATAATATGAGGCCAGTTTGCCTCAGGTTTATTGTACATTTTTCATCATGATTCTGTATCAATTTTTTATTTACTTTCTATTGTTTCTGCCGTTTCCAATGCAATCTGCGACGGCCACCACAAGGCATAACTCGTAACCAAAATACACTGTACTTCATTTTTATTAGTCGCTGTCGTACGTGCTTAGTGACCTTAAGGCTATACATCGATAAGAACACCGGTTTGTGGGCCGCAAAGCTAAACACAAACAATAATTTTGCAACATGCTATACTCGCAGCTAGAAAAATACAACGCAAAAAAAAAAAGAACATCGAACAAATCACATTCGGACTCTTTTTTGAACCTCATATGCGTGGTGTCCGAATCCAAAGGCGGCTTTGCAGGATGAATCTAATCAGAAGAGAAACATAAATGACTACAAAGGCACTGTATTCGACGTGCGTCACGATTATTGTAAGCTTGCCGTCGATTGCTTTCCTCTCTTCTATCCCAAGTAACAATGAGGGTTTTCTATGTGGCGCTGAAAGTCTCTATTACCTTTTTATTTGTCATGTTATTATTAAGAAATATCATTCTTTGCCGGCACAAGACAATTAAATGGACTTACCCGTATGTCCTTTGTATGCTTCCGAGCCATGACCCACAAGAGCGCGCGCGGCTTAAGCGAAAGGCTGTGTGCTCCTCTCGGAAGTTTAAATATATCAGCGCTATTCTACTAGTCGTCTGTCGCTTACAAAAAACCGTTGAAATAAGACCCGTCTGATAGACGGGTGACATCGACACTTAACTACGGTCTTCGCCTTCTTACAGACATTGAGTACTTCCTTCAGTTTCACCTCTGGACGACTTATGAGAAGATGGTGCTCAGCGAGGCTGTGTAGGCCATGAATAATTTTAAGATCTGTTTGATGAACATTCCGCTGGCATGTACATACAGTGGAGTAAAACTTTTAGCTCCGTATTATAAGCGACTACGTGAGCTACGCTAGCACCTGCCACTGTGCATATAAACAGTCCAGTCTGGAAAACCTACGAACATGCTAAGGGTGGGGCGAGCAAGCAGTGAAATAATTCGTTGCCGAATGTGGAGCCCACGTCGCTACACGCTGTGTAGGACACGAAAACATTCGATAATTGAACACCGCCCCTCTGATGGCACACTGCGATAGCCCACCAAACGAATGTCAGTCCTCCGGCCATTCAAGAGCTGAAATTACAAGCAGAGATTTATAAAATCGGAACCTGATGACACGTGTCACTACAGCAGTCAGACGCGGCCGGCCCTCGATGCAATTCAATTTTATTGATAAGTAAGTTAGTACAAAAACAGTAGTATACCGGAAGGATTGTGATCATCAGATAGAGGACGCGTATTTCGCGTTTTGAACCAGCTACTCGCACTGGCCACTGCAGTTACCTTTTAGCTTTATTGTTGGCTCAGATACGTCAATTAGAAGGAATTAAGCTGCAAGGTACTTATATCCCTCCACAGCCGATAATGACATTCCAGCATGGGCAGTTAAACATTTTCTTCCATAATCACTGGCGAAAGCGCATGACAGAATAATACTACTGTTTAGAATACTATATTCTAGCTCGCATCAATTTATGCAAATAGCCGCACCTAGGACAGAACGTCACGGCGCCGTAGTCGGGCGCGCCGCAAGCCCGTAGACTGCTGGAAAAAATTCTCTTTTTCTCTCTCGGCCAGCGCCGTGGGCCAGCTTCAAATTGTGCCGACGGGGCGAGTAGCGACGTCAACAAAGGACCCCATCGTCCGCCGGATGAAGCCAATGACCTTGGAGAGCGGTTTTCGCTTGGCGGAGGAAGCATGATGGTTGGCTGAAGAGGAAAGGAGGGACCCGTTGGCGCGTGGCAAATTGGCGGGAAAAACCCGGCTCAGTCACAGACCTGGCCGGTGTTTGGTCTGCCACCAAAAGAGAGACAAAATCCTCCTGTCGGCGCCGGAGGTGCATCGGCCGAATTCGGGGAAAGCCCCCGGCACTTAGAGGAGAGCACAAAATCTCCGGAGCGCCGCCCGGGGCGGGCCATACAGTGGGGTCCTGCTCGGGCCGAAAGCACCTGCGCCCGGCTAAGCACCACACTTAGCTCCCTTCCACTTCACTCTCTTCCCCTCTTGGTCCGCTGACTTTGTATCGTAACATCTCGAGCGCAGCATCCCTGTTGTGTCACGCATGGTTAAGTTATCCGTTTCGCTCGTTTCAGCGCAGCCGTCGTCGCATCGTACGGCTGGCTCTTCGGCAGGGCATTTCTAACGAGCAAGGGTTGCCTGACTGGCTAGTGCTTTCCAAGGACAAAACCATTCTCGTTTATTTATCCCTCCCCCTCCTCCTCGAATAGGGGGCACCTCTCATTCCTTCGCACGCTTAACACGTAACTGCAACTCGCTGCCTGCTTTTCCAACTTGTTTTCTAAGAATGACTACTAGTTCGCACAGAGATGGAAAGCTCTTGCCAAACAGGTTGCGGACGTGTTGTGAAGGACGACTAAGAGGATCTTCGAGGTAATGAACGGAGAGTAAACGCACATGCTTATTACGTCTAACTTTGTACAACCTACGTGGTTACACGTACGCGTTGGCGATGCCAACGTGCATTAAATATTCAAGTTGAATTTCACCTGATCGCCTGCGCAATAAAGTCTGTTAACAAAGAGCAGTTATGAGAGCAAAAACTTCTTATACACGGTGAGTAGTACATGCATTTCGTGTTTTCAACAGGTGTGCAGCTAAATAACTTTTTTTTTTATTATTGAGGTATGCAGACGATGATTGCTCCTTTTTTTCTTAGTTTTTAAATAAAGTAATAAGGAAAATATAAATTCGTTCATAAGATCCACCGTTTTATCGGACCGATAACATCGGCATTCTCTTTGAATACCCTGTTGCAGCACATGTCTTAAAATACTTCGTACAATCTGGTCAAGCTCTGTATGTCCCCTGCACTTTTTTTTGTGTCGCCAATAACTCATAAAACCACAAAGCATTCAGGAACACTTCACTTTCCATTTGTACACTTTTAAGTTTTGAGAGGATCACTAACATGCCACAGCAACATGCTTTTCATCCGATGCCCCATCAATGACCGATAAGAAGAAAAAAACCCCGTAGGTTAATAAATACTAACACATACTAACATACACGTCACAGGTTGATCAAAACATATTGAGTTAATTAATCAGACTGTTCCTCGCCTCCAGACAACTTTTGTCAAGAGTCTGCTCTCAGTAGCCGCAACGTACGCCTCAGAAAAGCAACGCGTTATGCATGACTGTCCTCATAAGCTGACGGCCGCACAAGTGCAAAAGTAGAGTGCTGAGAATTTCATGGGCGTGCAGTCAAACGAGTACCTTCCCGCTCCCCACGTTTTCCCCATGCAAGAGCATGTTCGATTGGCGGAACCGTCATGCATTTCCGTCGGGCTAGCTTGGTGACGGGATTTATGGTGTCCATGTGTAGGGTTCGGGCTCTCGCAGAGTCAAGCCGTCTCTTATTTACGCCTGAGCGCTCGAGATGTGGCTGTCGGTGTGTCACATTCTGTCCTTTGGGTAGGCGGAGCTCCAGCCACCGACCAGGCCGACGTTCTTGCTATACAGAAGCAACAGTGAACCGCAAATTGCTGCTGTAAATGTACGCAGGCTGACCAGTAGGTGACCCATTCATCCTTCTCGGGGCAATGCCCACTGCAGCCGGCCGAGCAGACTAAAACGCACAAACGCGAAGGCCGGCTGGCGCGTTCACCCGAAGGTGTGCGTGCTCTGTGCCGCAAAGTGGTCGAAGCGACAGGAAGGCCGCCCGACATGAAAAATAATAAAGAAAGAAAGAAAGGAAAAATAAATCAAATAAAAAACGAAGCAGGCGCCGATGCTAGGTACCGCTCGTCTTCCCGCTTCAGCCTGAGACAAACAACGACGGATTTCCGAATCGGCGAGGCGGCAGGATTTTTCTCTTTTCCGGCAAAGGAAGTGCGCGGCCACGCGTCCGTCCGGGATGCTACGTGCCGTCATCAGCGACACCAACCTCGTAGGGCTCTTTGTATATTTCTTCTTTCTGGTCACGCCGTTACCGATTCGCTGTTGTCTCGCTTCGACTATTTTTGTAGCCCTTCAGGCGAGTCGCTTTCCTTTTCCTCCCTCGGCTTGCCCGACGCATGCGCTGCTGCGATAACAGGTTTTTCTTTTTCCATCGACGTCCCTTTCAGAAATGTAGAGGTGCAGTTCCAGGACATTCTTATCAAGCGCCTTTTTTTTTAATTCTTCGTCACATTCAGATTTGGAAGCTTGCAACCTTGGTTTACGTGTCGTCGCCTGGAAGTAGCACGCGAGCGCTGTACAATACGCCCATCCTTTCATCTCGCCTCTGCGATTGCAGCTAGACGCAGGCATAGCGTGATCCCATTGCGAACTTTCAAGTCTAGCCCGCGTTTGCCCTATCGCAAAAGAAAACCGTTAGGCACTTTAGTAAAGGACCATGAGGCAAGCAACATATTAGACCACTGATGCAGGTTTCTACAAAGGAGCTCAAGTGTAAAGAAAGCTCGTTTTTGTCCTTCGAGGCAACGCAGGCAAGCCATCATTAGCAATGGTCATGAAGAAAGCAAACCATTGGGATTAATAATTAAACACAACTTTCCGGCTAGTCTGCTTCTATTCATTACTAGGACGCTTACCACTTTAAAGCTGTACATCTTTTGGGCTTCAATCCTGCTGAGGTGCTTATAAACCCTTGCGGAAAAGAAATGGCAGAGAAATTATCATATATGAAGTCTATGCCATAGGTAAACTGAAGTTTACTATGAGAAAATAAATATGTCAGCTGCCGATAACCGCTTTCTCTGCTTCGCGTAGATAGCGACTGAACAATTTACGTCCATATCCTGGATGTTAAAGCTCTCTTTGATGAGAGAGAGAAAGATGAGATGAAAGACAGGAAGCTTAGCCTGATTTTATGTACGTTTGATTATTTCGCACAATGCAAGGAAATATGGTGGAGAATTTAGGAGAGGGTAAATAAAAGCGGTGTCTTTTCACGTACACACGGCGAGTCGCCTGACAACTCATGGTATGTCACGTATGCCACTCCATTCCCATAGCATTAAAACACACATACCAGAAATACATTGAAACCCACTCCGGCCCACGTCCCTTGCAACTACGGTCCACGAATTATATTTTGTGAAGATACGCTTGTTGCGTGTGTCAAGCGAAGGAGAGCGCGGTTCTTTCCTTACCTATAACTGAACTGATTCACATGGCATATAGGTGGGAAAATTTGTAAGCCATACCATAGTTTGCGCTAATGGGATTATTACTGGGCGCGTATGCGGCGCTTTACCAATCTTCAATCTTTATCGTGTATACGATAGAACACGATCTACATATACGATTTAACATAACGGACGACAGCTGGTAGTTACGCACGTAAACTTTTTTGTGTATTTTTATGCTGTGTGATGTCAAAATTAAAAAAAAAGGAATACAGAAATTGTGGCTACTGTCGAGCTCGTTGGGCTTGTTTTAAACTGAAGAGGCATGCCGTAACCGCATCGTGAAAAAAAAAATAAACAGCATAAAACATTATGTTAAAACATTATCTATAAAGAACCATTATAACAACACACGATAAACAAAATATTTATATATATCGAACGGCAAAATCCTGCTCATTACTTTCTTGTAGGCGGGCAATATATATATATATATACAAATATTTTTTCCAGTTAACTGCAGAAGGGAGTAAGCGAGCACTCCTCTCTTGTTTAGAGTGAATTATTCTGGCAAAAATCAGCATTCCAAGTTTTCACATCCTGTAATACGACCTGGACGCCAAATAACCTGTAGAATATAAAGCAACTGGCAACATGTTATTCTTGTTTAATTCTAGTGTCGTGATTTGATTGGTAAACAGCCAGTTTGACTAACAGCCTGCATTATATCGAGCAATGGCCTGCCTTTTTTTACGTTTTTTTTTTTTCGTATTAAGAACGGTAAAGGTCGATGATTCCTACTTTCACGTTTCGGCAGTTCTATATGCGTAGGCGTTTCACAGAAGGTGCTTTCAAATGATGCATCGCGTATGGACAAGCGCATTCCGGGGCGCCAACATGGAGGGCGAAGAAAGGTTGCTGTAAAGAAACAAAGGGCGTGATCGAAGCATGTTGAGCAAAAGAGATGGAATGCTTGCCAAAGCGGTACGTCTGCGCCGTCGATTTATGCTTGTTTTGGCCCAGCAGGAAAGCGGGGCCATCGCGTGGAACCCACACGCATGGAGAAGTATGAGCTCCAGGGCTCATACTTCTCCACACAGGTGCGAGTGATGAGCGATTCGTACACGCAAGAAACTCGTCCTGCAGCAACGCGGAGCCAGAAATGTTTTGGATTGTGCGTTCCCCAATGCCCAACATTATTCGCCGTTACTGACCATCGAATGCTCTTTCTGGGTATGTCTCTAGCCGGGGCTGATCCTTAGTCGAGGGGGTTTCGCTCTTCCTTCGTACATTGAAGGGCGGTGCGGCAGGACGGCGTGTTCTTGCGACTACCACAACTCTCCGTACTATATACAGTTGCGTGTACACACTCAAACCGCCACTAGCACTTTAACGATGTCACATCAGATCATCCACGGCTCTTGGAGCCAACGCAGCCATATGGTCGAACCGAAGTGTCGTGGCGCATCTGATTCTCTTTAACAGACGGGATTCGGGTATATCGTGCAATCAGTGTTTGGCAGGCTATTAGTGTTAGCTGCTATAGATGGCTGACGGTGCATCAGAAGCTCCTTGCTCGTACAGTAAAATAAACCACCCAAGGGCGAGTAAATCGGTGATCGGCATTATCCGCAGAACATAACCCGTCGCACGCTCGCTTGGCTCAATTTTGTCCATCGTATCGCGATAGTCGGTGCCGGAAAAAGCCCCTTCGCGTGTAAGCACCACTATTGTGTCCGGTTTCCTGCGTCGAAGGTATAACGGGCTCACTCATTCCACGTAGGGAAGGGTGCGTACGATTGAGGCGGATGGAACAGCAGCTCGATCGCGGTATTTCTCGTATTTGACATGTTCGTAGAAGCGGCCTGCGCTCTGCGCTCCCTTCGCGGAAATCACATGAAGTGGGCAGAGCATGTTACCACGCCGGGGCGAGGGCAGGAAGGGGTGAGGGATTGAGCCGAGTGGCCTTGCCCGATTTCACTGGTGCGAGCAAGGCGCTTTCTTCGGACACCGTTACCGCGCACAGAGAAGGAGAGCACATCCTTGGAAGCGTTGGATTTTGCCCGCGACTCTTTCCAAATGGATGGAATGACCATTCGAAGGGTTGGTAGATCTTTGTGTTTTTGAATCAACATATGTATGTGAGACCTTCCTCTTTATTAAGGGCAATATCTAGCGGATCTCTTTCATGATGCACCGAAACGCGAAAAAAGAATGTTTCTGTAGGCTTCCACCATCGTCAAAATTGAAGCTAGAAGGTGACATGCATGTGTAAATACTAAAGCACTCGAAGTCGCGCGAGAGATGTCCAAACCTAGTGAAAGGCTCCTAGCTATCAAGCGCAGAAGTCGTTCATCAGGCAATCTGCTGTACGGCACATGCATAACTGGTGAAGAGTAAGTAATCTTTTGTTTTATAAGGACGTTTTGCACCTTTAGCAGTGATGAGCCTCCCCATGCCGTGCCGGCAAAGCAACGTGAATCATTTATGGTTGTGTTCATCGCATGCTCAAACGTTTGATGATGAGAAATCCCAAAAAGTTGTTTGTCTTCTATACCACACACACAAAAAAAGTATTCTCTTACTATGTGCACATGTTGCTCCTGAAGGCGCAATTGCAAATCCTGTACATGTCATCTATGGAAAGGTAGCACAGCTGTCTTAGTGTGGGACAGTTCCATTCCTCTTTCTTCTAAGAAATTTTTGGCATTGTTCAGACCTTCCTGTAAGGGTGACTGGAGAAGACTGACGCATGGGACTAGAGGCCCAGATACAACCATCATCAGCATATAGTTACTCTCCGCTATAGCTCCGCCATGTCACAGGTAAAAAGAAACGAATTCTGCCCACTGCCCTGTGGGACTCCCTGACTGAGATTATGATGAGAACTTTTTTCTTAACTCTTTGGAACAATTACTATTCCACTACTCAATACATCAGAGATCTAGCGCGTTCGTCCACATATACTATATTATAATTAGCGTCACAATACAGGAATTTAACTTACGGAGTCTACTGACACTGCAGATTTAAAGAACACCGCTATTGTCAAGCTGCCCCTTGTTCATTCATGTTCAGCGTGGCCAACATTGCCTAAAATTACATCCATAGAGCACCACCACGCATAGAATCCTACCATGGTGTCAGAATAATAAATTTCGTGCGTAGCCACCCCCATTCAAGCGTGATGTCCATAATTTTTCCCTGACGTGACATAAACTGCTCGGCAGACTTTCAGGACGGAATTGTTCAACAGTAAAGGGAGTTTTACCAGGCTTCAATAGAGGCACCGCGCGAACTGTTTTCCAGGAGTCAGGAATACACTCCTTTATCCACAAATCCGTCAGGTCTTATGACGAGTGACCTTTTCCGGTGCCTCCTCTAACCTTTTTTTTTTTTTTGTTAAAATTTTTGTTAGAATCGAATAGGACACTATTCGACTTGTTATTCGAAAGTTTCGAATATTCGCACACCCGTAATCATTTCAGCTATGGCCTGTCGTGCACCGCACGACCAGTTCGTTGTGCGAGGGGACGTTTAAACTTTACATAACAGCGATATTCTTTTTGTTGGTGTTTATCTTTAACTACAACAACGAGCCTATAAAGTAAATGCAGTCAAGTCACAGAAGCAGAACTGGCACCTCTTTTGGCCTCTTCACCAAGTGTATCTACTTGCCGCGATTGGTCTCCTGAAGAAAAAGTCAGTAGTTATTTCTTCCCTCTCCCAAGTTTCCTTGCTTCAGTAGCCTTATTCTCTATGTCCCAACCGATCGCGCCTCTTAAGGATGTTTCTGAAGTGTGGGCCTGCGCGAGAAGCGTGTACCATGCAAACATAGTCGAGGTCAAAAGCAAAAACAAGCTGTCAGGTGCTCAGAACCTCGCGAGATTCTATAATCGGCGTCTGGTGATCACCACCGCTTAGCGTGCGTTTACGGCACAGCGGCAATTGCGACGCCCATTGGCAGCGCAAGCGAGACAATTAGGCCTAGCCTAGCCGCGACGGGCGTTGTTGAGCCTTCCACTTGACTCCGTTTTCTCTCTCTCGATCACCCTGTCTGTCTTTCTATCACTCTTTCCCGCTTTCTTCACTCTCCACGAAAACACGTCTTGAGGCGCGGGTCTTTTCCGAACGCCCGGCAGCTGCCGCGTGAATCATTCCAATTTTGTTCTTCGGCAAGCATTTCGCCACAGCGTGCGCTTAGCCTTGACAACTAATTCTATTCAGGCTTCCTCATTTGTTCGTTCATTCGCTCACTCGGCTTGACGCTATCGCCAGACCATTTCCGTGGGGTTGTGTAAGCTGAGGACTAGAAAACAGAAATCGTAGACAGGCAGACGCAGACTTTCCGCCTATTGTGTTAATTATTTCACGCTCTGGCGCTTTCTATCGCCATTTCCTCGAGAGAAGCATTGTAACAAAGCATAACATTTGTGACTATTCTGTAGACCTTTGGTTACAGGGACTTCCATTGTACAAAGCGGACATCTATCGATATGCCTGGCGTTCTTCAAGCACGAAAGCAATCGGTGCCCCGTCATTGAAAGTAGAGAGAGAGCGAAAAGGTAACGAAAGGCATAGAGAAAGCTCTACGCAGACATTGTCTGTTTATGATCAGCTGCCACACGTCCGCCTGCTCAATAACAACCGCCCATCGTCTGTACGAACGAACCATTCCTGGCGAACTATTCCGTCCTTACCAGGGACGCTACTTATGCCTCTAAGTTGGCGGCGTAACTTTAGCAATACAGCGCATGTAACTTGAACGCCAACTAAACCTAAAAAATTTGTGTTTCAACAATTATTCAACGATATATTTACTTAGTGATATAATGCTGACATCCGAATTATAAAGTTCATGGGCCGGTCGAGAAGCACCCAATAAAGTGTTTCCAACGTCCTACCTCTGTGTAGCGCCGTTATGAATGCGGAAAATAAGCAACTGACAAATCAGAAAATTCCGCCTAATGAGCTTAGTATATAAGGTAAGATGTTGGGCTAGTTAGTGCATATCTTTCAATGTTTGTGGCGCAGAGGATAAGCGTACATTGTGTTTTGATGTCCATTTATTGTTTATTCTAATGAACATTTGCATCACAGGTAGACAGCCACCTAATGATGCACCCACGCGCCGAATACAGCTGATGAGCAAACTTCTGCGCGCTTCTTGTTTTAAGGCAAAAATTTACGTGAGACTGAGTGCAGCGGAGGTGTTTTCATGTGGCTCCGTCTGCCTTTTGAGGTTTTACTTTCAACACCTAAACAATTTAAATGTTCCAGGTGAAGCTCACCAGAATTGCTTCATTCAAGCGTTTTTCAACTTCACCAGCAAATTTCTCATTTGCACCTCGAAGACTAAGCGGCTAATTAAACATTTTATACGTAATCTTGACAAAACATTTATTTATGCGTACAGCTACTCAAGTCTTGGGAAAGATGACTGGCTGCAACCCACACAGCTGGGTTCACTTGCGTGAAGCTCTCCCTTCTTTTATTTTTCAACTTCTTAGCGATGTTCCGTGGCACATATATATGAACATGCAGTGTTACTTTCTTAGCGATTTGAAACCTCCTAACGGCGAGCGCCTCTTCTTTTTAATTACAGTTGCTGGTCGCAGCCGCGCTGGTTGGATTATCCGTCGCGCAAATCGTCGAGCGCCGAGTGGTCAAGAACCCTGATGGTTCGACCACTCACATGGAGAGCAGCTCGTGGGGCCACAGCACCTTCAACCAGGAGGCCGCGGACACCGATGGATTCATCAGTGGCCGTAGCGGCTACGCAGACAACACGGGCGTGAAGTACGACCGCCACTACACCGTGGACCGCAACGGACAGCGCCGCTTCATCGACCCCAAGGACAGCAAGCTGAAGGGCCCAGCCCCCACCTTCCCCATGCCTCAAGGTAGCTTCGGAGCCGGCAGTGACGACGACTTCCTGTCTGGACGATCAGGCTTCGGCAACCTGCCCAGTTTCGGAAACCTTCCCGGTTTCGGAGGCAACGTGCCCGGCTTCGGTGGCAACTTCCCCGGATTCGGCGCCAACCGTAGGAAAAATTAAGCACTCGCTCTTGCCTCCCGAGTCCCCTCCGGACACTCTTCCACTGTACCTCCCCATCGACTCTGTCTTCAACACACTCTGGGTGTCCTGTGTCTCCTCCTCCCCCTCACATGCCTTGAAGCCTGCACTGTGGAACGAGGACTTCTCCTGAACTCTCCTCCGTGAATGTTTTTTCTTTTTTTTTTTTTCACTCCGACACAGGAACCATTGCCCACTCTGTATCCCAAACCATTCTTCTGTTGGGCTCTTCTCAAACTCCTTGCATTTCTCTCGCCTTCCAAACGCCTTCTGTAAAGCACCAAAGAATTGGAAAGGAAGGAAACTCTAACTTCGCGACAAGCCGTGCTAGCCACACATCCCGGACCACCAGAGCATTATTGTTCAGTTTACTCTTTAATGTTGCAATTTCGGAAGTAGCTGTCATACCACATAACATGTCCTTGCCAAGAAGTGCGAGCTGCTTTTTTTTTCTTTTCTTTTTTGTTCTTTTTTCTGTGCTGCTCTTTCCGTAGCTTTATACAGGGTATGCTCTTGACCATGTGTTTTCTGCGAGTATTTTGCACTTGAAAGTTAGATTCGAATTCGACGCGTATTCGGAGTGGTTTCTGTATTTTTGATTAAAAGTTTGTGTTTCCAATCACGCTATGCAATTGTCTCTTTCAGCAACAATGGATCTGTGGCGCTTCTTTCCCCCTGGATTCAGATTTTAGCTCAAATGGAGCCAATAAAGGAGTTCTCCTTCAGATCCCCTAAGTTTCTTGTTTCTTCGTTTTTGTGAATGGTTACCACAAGTTACTCAAACCAGCTACTGCATGCTACATATCCATATTTTACAGTGAAGCTGTTAGCCTCTAGTTGGTCGGCATTTTTCTTGTCTGGTGTCCGTGACCAAAAATGTGGGCCGGATCCCGGAGGTTGTGCAATGCCGGGCCGACCCGCGGAGGAGGTGAAGCAAGCATCAAGCACTCAGCAAAGTGAAGGGAGAAGTGTATATATTGCCGCGACGCTATCTGTGCCCAACCACGCTGACGACAAAGACGACGACCTCGAGCTTGCAAGCGAGGTGCTAGAGAAGAAGTTTGAACTGAGCGCTTTGTCCTCATTGCCTCAATTAAACACCGCTCTTCGCTCTTGTCTCCAGTGAGCCGTGACACTGGTGGAGGTGCTGGGTATTGCTGTTTCCTCCGTAATAATGCGGTGTTTCGTCAGTGGTGTTCGACGCGCTCGGGACGTTGTAGAGAAGCAGTCCTTAAAATGGTCAAGCAGTTCCCTGAGACTTTGTTTCTGTTGCGGCGCTAAACCTGGGTCAACGTCGACGACGGGTGCATGTGGCATCGTATCGGTGATTGATTCCTCTTTGACAGCAAAGCAGTATTTAACGTGGTCAATTTCGTCAAAGTATGCCGCAGCGGTGCCTTTACTGATGTGCCGGCGTTCATTAGTAAAATTTGTCAGTAGTACCTCTGTGCGACCACCGATTAGGCTGACGATACCCCGAGCGATAGCAACACCTTGATGGAACAGAAGTGCAGTTAATTGTTCGGCTACACCGTCCTTGTTAAACTGTTCTCCGCAACTGACGGAGACAAGACTGCATGATAGTGGTGGTATGCAGACGTCGTCGTCGGCGACACGTAACGATGTACGTTGGCGCTCGTCGTCGTGACTCGTGTCTATACTGTTCGATAAGGTTATCTCGCCATCCCGTATGTTAACCACGGCGCCGTACTCCCGCAAGAAGTCCATTCCAAGGATGAGTGATCTGCAGCACTCATTTAAAATCATAAAAGAGGCGACAAAAGCTGTATTTCCTATCTGGAGTCGTGCAGTACATTTTCCTGTAGGTGTCATTATCTGGCCACCGGCATTTCGAATATGAGGGCCCGTCCATTGCGTTTTGACTTTCTTAAGCCGGTCTGCCAACTGCTCACTCATTATCGAAAAGTCTGCGCCAGTATCAACCAAAGCTGTCACGTCGTGTCCATCAATCGTTAAGAGTAGGTCGGCACTTACAAATTCGTCGGTGTTCCTTTTCTCCGGGTTGCTCTGCTCCTTGCTCAGTAATAATGGGGGATTTTCGGTGGTTCGACGACTTGCAACCTTCCCCCCGGAGGTCGCTGATTTCAGTTTCCCCGACGTGGGCTTGGAGAGCGGCCTCTTACCACGTCGGCGAAACTGCGACGGTCCGGCGAAGAATAGCGTAACGGGGACGGCGAGCGCGACCGGAGATTAGCTGAGCTGCCTTGTTCCCGAGTGATACTGCCGTTGAAGCGTGGATTTCTCTCTGGAAACTGTCGCGGAGTAGCAGGTGACATTTCCTGGATGCCACCCTGGCGATGAGGGCAAAAACGATAAATGTGCCCTGGTTCGCCACAGTGAAAACACAATGGTCGGCGATCAGCAGTGCGCCATACGTCGGTCCTGCGAAGCTGGGGTCGCCTGAAATGCTCTCTCTGTATCCAGGCAGAGAGAGAGAAAAGACTTTATTCGAGGTCAGACTAAGACCTATAGATATTCCTCCGCCAGGAGGACCATGGCCAGCTGGTCGGCGAAGGCCGCCGACGCCAACCACACCCGCCAGTGGGGAGGTGGGGGGTTAGGGTAGTGAGGGGATTGTAGGGCTGCGGGGCAAGAGAAAAGGATGTGCTCTACATTTGCGTACGTAGAGGGGCAGTTGGGACATGAGGGGTCTGAGCGGTAACGATAAAGGTATAGGCGTGCTGGAGTGATCAAGGTGTTGAGCTGGATGGCCCTGAGGGTGCGTACTTGGGCAGTGGAGAGACGAGGGTGTGGTGGCGGAAGCGTCTGCAATGAATGCCGGAGGTGTTTGTAGTGCTGCTTCAGAGTTTTCTTATAAAAGTGTGCCTCGTCCGCTATGGGCGGGCAAGGCCAGGGGATCGTCGGCGCCCGGCTATTAATCTCGCGGGCAAGCTCATGAGCGAGCTTATTGCCGATAATCCCCGCATGACCTGGCACCCACACCACAGTGACCAAAGCAGGGGAGAGAAGGGAGAGAGCGTCAGAAAGGTCGTCATGAAGATTATCGGGAAGTCTGTTGTCGCGAAGAGCCCTGATTGCCGCCATGGAGTCCGAGCAAATGCGATACCGAGGAGAGGGAGGAAGAAGGGTTAGTTCGTGCGTTGCGTGAACGATCGCGGCCAATTCAAGGGATAGAGAAGAAGTAGGAAGTGAGAAGGGGCCAGCGGTGGAAGTGATGGGAATGCCAAGGGGGGTCGGCATTGTCACACAAGCAGTGGAGCCATGAGTTTGGTAATACGCTGCGTCGACGTAGCATGTGAAAGTGTCCGGTGGAAAAGGGTCGTGGAAGTGAGCGCGGGCTTGTCGTCGTCCCTCATGAAGATGTGGGGTCATATTAGAGGGAATAGGGGCACAGCGGAGATTGCTGGGAAGAGGTCGTTGAGGAGTGTACAGAGGAAAGTCAATGGGCCGGATGCCAGCCCGCTGCAGTAGCCAATGACCCTGCGCAGAGCTGGATAGGCGGCCAAGTTGTCGATCCCTATGGAGGCACAAGAGCTCTGCAAGGGGAAGAAATAAGCCTGTTGCGTATAGTTTGGCTGTGGATGCGTGTGTCGGAAGATGTAGGGCAGCTTTATAGAGAGTGTTTAAAGCCGATTGAATGCGATGCATTTGCGTCTGCGTAAGTGTGCAGTATGGCAGGGAATAAAGGATTTTGTTCAAGGCAAAAGCTGTTACAAGTTGATTGGCTCTGCATTCGTCGAGACCGCCGCGCCGCCTGACCACTCGTCGGACTAAGTGAGTTACTTGGTGGCAGGTGGTGATCGTGGACTGTATTGCGCGGCTGAAAGAGTGGTCTTGGAGGGGAAAGCCTAAAACCCGGCAGGATGACGTGCGGGGGATGGGAGTACCGGCGAGAGTGAGATTAAGGAGGGGGTTTACAGACCGTTGGTACTTTGTAGCGGAAAGGAGCAGCAGCTCAGATTTCTCTGGAGCTGCTTGCATACCAGAGCGGGAAAGGAATTCGGAAATGAGGTTGAGGCCGGATTGTAATGTGAATTCCACCTCCCCCGGTGAGCCGTGAGTACACCAAAGGGTTATATCATCAGCATAGAGAATTGACTGTAGGTGCGGAATCTCCGACAAGGATTTTGCGAGAGGGGCTAGCCCGAGATTAAAGAGGGTTGGAGAGAGCACAGCACCTTGAGGTGTTCCGCGGGTGAGCGCGATGGGCGGGGACAACGTGGTCCCGAGTCGGAACTGAGCTTGTCGAGAGCGGAGAAAAGAAGAAACGTAACAGTAGAGTCGGGATCCACAGCCGGTGTCTTCGAGGGGGGAGAGGATAGCGTCATGAAGTAAGGTATCGAAGGCCTTGCGCACGTCCACAGTGACAAGTGCGTGAACTTGACACCTCGAAGGTTGAAAGAAAGTTTCCTGGAGAAGGAGAAAGAGGTCTTGAGTAGACATGTGGGGGCGGAAACCAATCTGATTGTGCGGAAGGAAGTGAGTATCGTCGAGAAGATCCGTAAGACGTGCGAGTACCATGCGTTCCATGGTTTTCCCGACACAGGAAGTAAGTGAAATGGGTCGCAGGTTGGAGAGTGTGGCGGGCTTGCCGGGCTTTGGTATTAGAGTAATGATGGAAGAGGTCCATTCATCGGGAAGAGTGCCGTTGGCCCAGTGTTCATTTATTTTGTTTAAAAGAAATTCTTTATCCGAATCAGGCATGTTCTTCAACAGAGAGTAAGTGATGTGGTCCGCACCCGGAGTGGTACCAGTTTTGTTTTGAGCCAAAGCTCGTTCTAGGTCCGGCAGAGTGAAGGGGCTGTCCAAACCGCTATTGGAAGGCCCTGTGTACTCAGGGTACAGGGAAGGAAGTGGAGGAGGGATGTATATATCCGTGACCTGTTGAAGGAGGGAAGTAGCACCATGCTCGGAGAGATGCTTTTGGATTGTGGGGAGAGGAGCAGGTTGAGGGCCAAGGAGGGACCGGAGGATCAACCAGGCTGATTTAGTCTGGAGGGAAGAGTTGATAGAATCGCATATGCGATTCCAATTTGTTGTCTCAAGGATGGAGCAGTGAGTTAGTATGTCAGTGTTGAGTATGTCTAATGTATGTCTAAGCTGGATGTTGTTAGGTTGGGTGCGGATGCGACTAAGGAGGCGTTTACGGCGTCTCCAGAGACGCATGAGGTGTGGGTCAGCGTGGTCCGACGGGGGGTTAGCTTCTGTAGTGGTGGTGGTCTGCGACCGCGTTCGCCGTAGCGAGTCCACCCACACATCATAGTTGGGAGTTGACTCCTGGACTCGCAGGCGACGAAAGAGGTGCCAGTTGGTCTGGGTGATGCGTTTTTTGGGTTTGTGAGTGAGTGTCAGTTTAATTTCAATTATGTGATGGTCGGATAGGAGGGTGTCCGGAAGGACTTGCCAAGTCTCTGGAGGATTGTGGCCATGGTGAAAGGTGAGGTCAGGCGTTGTATGACGTTGTTTTGCGTTTCCGTCTCGTGTGGGTGTGTCTGGTGTATTGATGAGTGTATATGAGTGCTGCATAGTGTGTGCGTGAAGAAGGCGGCCAGGGCGCAGAGTGTTTGGGTAACCCCAGATGGTATTTGGGGCATTGAAGTCTCCGCCAAGAATAATGTCACGGTGTTTTGGAAAGGATCGAAGAAAATGAAAGAGAGGAGAGAGAATTGTGGTAGAATTTGGGGGATTATAGACGTTCACAAGTGTGAGAGGTGGGTTCGGGGGGTCTGGGTAATACGAAATGGCTGTTACATATGGAAGTAACGTGGATGGAACATCTTCCACTTCATAAGCGATATCCCGGCGAATATAAATGGAAGACAGCGGCGCGGCGGGGTCGGCGTGCAGAGCTCGGTAGCCTGGGATGTTTTTGGTATGCCTTGTTTCTTGTAGTAGGATAAAGTGAGGTAGTGTGGTTTGCGTAAGGAGCCATTGCTGTAAGGGGGTGCGGTTTGTGGAGAGGCTACGGCAGTTCCACTGAATTATTGTGATCGCCATGATGCTTGTTATTGGAAGGGTTAGGTGGAGCGAGAAGGGTGGCGGGCTTAATTTTGGGGGCTAGGCCTACTGACGCAGCGGGTATGGGGTGGGTGCGCTTGAAGGGGTGGTTCTTGTCTTCCATAGGGCCTGGGGCGTCATTAAATGCTTTGTTTATGGTGGAGTTCAGATTGTCAAGGGACTGTGTGAGGTTTGAAATGAGCGTCTCGAGGTTGGAAGTACGTTGGTCTTGTGCCTCGATACGTTTTTGTTGCATCTCAACGAGGGATGTCAGTGCGGTTACGCGAGAGGTAAGCTCCGTCAGCCCCAGCTCCAGCTGTTCAACGCGGCAGGGAGAGGGGGATGTTGTGGGTGCGGGTGCGGGAGTCGTCGGCGACCTTACCTGGTGTACAGGTTTCTGCAGGGGTGAATCTTGCTTCACCGGAGCAGGCGTGTGGTATTCCGCAGGCTTCGGTTGTGCACTCGGTGCTGGTTGAATCACAGGGGTTGGTGACACCTGGGTCAGACGCGGGTGCTGGCCCCCCACTGGGCATGTGTAGGCAGTAGGCTTGACGAGGCGCGCACCTTGGGTATAGATGAGGGACTGGAGGGTTTTACTGGGGGTTGTGACGTGTTCAGACTCTTCCACTGCTGTCTGTGTAGGAGGCGCTGCTTCTTGGCCGCGTTGGCGCAGGCTTCATCCCGTTGCATCCGAACTGGGCATATTTCTGCAAAGGGAGTGTGATGGCCTTGACAATGAAGACACCATGGTGAGCAGGAATGTGGTTCATCAGGCTGGCTGATGGGTGTGGAACAAGTGGGGCACAGGCGCTGGTTTCCGGGGCAGGCACACGTGCGATGTTCATATTGCAGGCAGATAGTGCAATGATGGGCCCGGGGCTTATGGGGACGGCAGCGGAATTCGAGTCGTTGGTAGTACACGGAAAATGGAACGTGCATGCCGGCGAAAGTGATCAGGGCGGAGTTCGTATTTCCCATGCGGCGGGCCAGTAGGATGTCGGCTTGATAGCTGTCTAAATCACGCAGAAGTTCTTCTTGGGTAGCGTCAGGGGCAATTCCGTGGATAACCCCGCGGCACGAGTTGGTTGGAGCTGCGAGGTATGGAGCTACGGCATATATGCGGCCAGCGAGCACGATGCTCTCAACGCTGAGAAGGCGGCTGGCGAGTTCGATGTGGTGGGTCTTGAGTATGGCGAGGCGGTTGCGATTGCGTAGATGGACTGAAACGTCGGCACAAGTATGCGCCGGGAGCTTTGCTGCTCGTATGAAAGCTGGGAGAATGTCCAGCAGCTGGGCGGAGGTGGCGGAAGGTAACGCTGGCAGGTGGACACAAACCGCATGGAGGTCAAAACTTGGGCGGGCAGCAAGTCGAGGCTTTCGGACATTTCCGGGCGTTGTCCATTCTCCTTCAGGCTCATCCAACTCGATAGGGGTTGGAGTGGAAGTGGGATCTGACGTCGGCGTCTCGTCAGCCATGCCGGCACGCAGCAGTGGTAGGGTAGGGCTAGCGAGGCGGTCACCGCTTCAAAACTTGAAGTGGCCGAAGACGACGATCCGTGGGAAACGGTGAGAAGGCCGCTTCCCATACAACTCCCGGCGAAAAAGGCCCGGGCAAGGGCGGCTGGTGAAGGTCGCGGCGTTTCGGTGGTTGCGGAGCACGCCGCCGGCACGTCCGTTCACTTCGGCCGACCAGCAACAACTCCCTATCCAGGCAGCAGTAGGTGGCTGCTGGTGGTACTGCTGTACTGGCACGGTAGAAAGAGGGCGACGGACAGCGTCTGCGTAGCTATATGCACGTGGCTCGTAGCGTGGCTCGAAGCGTGGCTCGGGACACGGTTCAGGGAGTGGCTCAGGAGATGCAAATGCTTGCCGGATTTCTTGGCGGACAACTTCAGCGACCGAAGCAACAGTAAACTCCTTCGGTGTCGCAGTTTGCTTCGCAATCTCCTCGCGCACAATGTCTCTGATCAGTTGACGCAGCGAGGTCTCGTCGGTCACTGCCAGAACTGCGGCTCCTGCAGGTGCATCGTTAGTTAGGCGTTCGTATTGCCGGCTACGCTGCTGGAGCGCCCGCTCAATTGCTGTGGCTTCCTTAATAAATTCTTCCACTGTTGTAGGCGGTTTTCGCACGAGACCAGCGAATAGCTGTTCTGTGACGCCGCGCATGAGATAGCTCAGCTTCTTCGAATCAGGCATGTTGGGATCCGCGCGGCGAAACAAACGAGACAAGTCCTCGGCAAACATGGAGACACTTTCGTTGGGTTTCTGAATGCGCAACTCGAGAAGGCGTTGTGCATTATCT